>NC_138737.1:1370070-1372570 GCF_965113295.1 Leuciscus leuciscus
GGTTTGTAACGTGTGGTCAGGGTTAGTAACGTGTGGTCAGGGTTTGTAACGTGTGGTCAGGGTTAGTAACGTGTGGTCAGGGTTTGTAACGTGTGGTCAGGGTTTGTAACGTGTGGTCAGGGTTAGTAACGTGTGGTCAGGGTTAGTAACTTGTGGTCAGGGTTTGTAACGTGTGGTCAGGGTTAGTAACGTGTGGTCAGGGTTTGTAACGTGTGGTCAGGGTTAGTAACGTGTGGTCAGGGTTAGTAACGTGTGGTCAGGGTTAGTAACTTGTGGTCAGGGTTTGTAACGTGTGGTCAGGGTTAGTAACGTGTGGTCAGGGTTTGTAACGTGTGGTCAGGGTTTGTAACGTGTGGTCAGGGTTAGTAACGTGTGGTCAGGGTTAGTAACTTGTGGTCAGGGTTTGTAACGTGTGGTCAGGGTTAGTAACGTGTGGTCAGGGTTTGTAACGTGTGGTCAGGGTTAGTAACGTGTGGTCAGGGTTTGTAACGTGTGGTCAGGGTTAGTAACGTGTGGTCAGGGTTAGCAACGTGTGGTCAGGGTTTGTAACGTGTGGTCAGGGTTTGTAACGTGTGGTCAGGGTTAGTAACGTGTGGTCAGGGTTAGTAACGTGTGGTCAGGGTTAGTAACGTGTGGTCAGGGTTTGTAACGTGTGGTCAGGGTTTGTAACGTGTGGTCAGGGTTAGTAACATGTGGTCAGGGTTTGTAACGTGTGGTCAGGGTTTGTAACGTGTGGTCAGGGTTAGTAACGTGTGGTCAGGGTTAGTAACGTGTGGTCAGGGTTTGTAACGTGTGGTCAGGGTTAGTAACGTGTGGTCAGGGTTTGTAACGTGTGGTCAGGGTTTGTAACGTGTGGTCAGGGTTTGTAACGTGTGGTCAGGGTTAGTAACGTGTGGTCAGGGTTAGTAACGTGTGGTCAGGGTTTGTAACGTGTGGTCAGGGTTTGTAACGTGTGGTCAGGGTTAGTAACGTGTGGTCAGGGTTTGTAACGTGTGGTCAGGGTTTGTAACGTGTGGTCAGGGTTAGTAACGTGTGGTCAGGGTTTGTAACGTGTGGTCAGGGTTTGTAACGTGTGGTCAGGGTTAGTAACGTGTGGTCAGGGTTAGTAACGTGTGGTCAGGGTTTGTAACGTGTGGTCAGGGTTAGTAACGTGTGGTCAGGGTTTGTAACGTGTGGTCAGGGTTAGTAACGTGTGGTCAGGGTTTGTAACGTGTGCCCTGTGTGAAACACTAATGTGCTTTATCAGATGCAGTGATGACCTGCACTACTCGAGCTGCTTCTCAGAGGGTTGTAAGTGTGTGATTTGGGACTCGTGTTGGTGATTGATTGGTTAATTTCACAGCAGTGGATGAGCAGGTCTGACAGGACACATTTCAGGACCATATGTTGTTTTCCTTCCCCTCTGAGGAAGTTCATTTTTCATGGCAAACAGGATCATAAGTGGCAGTTATTCCAGCAGATCCAGAAGGTCTTCCTCAAATTAGCCGTGACCTTTTCATCGCTGCCTGCGTTAACCCTCTCCTCACGCTATTCCTTTCTTTTCCTTCTCAGCTCCAGTTTCTTTCTGCTTGTTTTAATATTACTGTCATATTTTTTGTATGGGAGAACCATAACTCTGTGTGGGAATTTGGAAGTGATGAATCAGATGACCAGTTCATCAGACGGAGATCTTGCTAGGGGGTTTTGAGTGGATATTACTGTGTTGCTAGGAGGTTGCTAGGGTGTTTTGAGTAGTTGTTAAGGGGTTTTGAGTGGATATTACTGTGTTGCTAGGAGGGTTCTAGGGTGTTTTGAGTAGTTGTTAAGGGGTTTTGAGTGGATATTACTGTTGCTAGGAGGTTTCTAGGGTGTTTTGAGTAGTTGTTAAGGGGTTTTGAGTGGATATTACTGTTGCTAGGAGGTTTCTAGGGTGTTTTGAGTAGTTGTTAAGGGGTTTTGAGTGGATATTACTGTTGCTAGGAGGTTTCTAGGGTGTTTTGAGTAGTCGTTAAGGTGTTTTGAGTGAATATTACTGTTGCTATGAGGATTCTAGGGTGTTCTGAGTAGTTGTTAAGGTTTTCCCGAGTGCATATTAGTATGTTACTACAGTAGGTTGTTTTTTTGGGTGGTTGTTAATGGATTTTAAGGGTATATTAGTCTGTTGCTAGGAGGTTGCTATGGTGTTTTGGGAGGTTGTTAAGGGGTTTTGAGTGGATATTAGTGTGTTTCTATGGCATTCTGGGTGTTAGTCAAGGTATTCTTAATGTATATTAGTGTGTTGCTAGGAGGTTACTATGTTGTTTTGGGTGGATGTTAAGGGGTTCTGAATGTATATTAGTGTGTTGCTAAGAGGTTGCTATGGTGTTTTGGATGGTTGTTAAGGGGTTCTGAATGCATATTAGTGTGTTGCTAGGAGGTTGCTACTAGTGTGTTTTTGTGGTTGTTAAGGGATTTTGAGAGTATATTAGTGTGTTGCTAAGGCATTTTGAGTATTTGTTAAGCGGTTTTGAATGGATATTAG
>NC_138737.1:1377570-1437570 GCF_965113295.1 Leuciscus leuciscus
TTGAGGAAATTATTAATTTATTTCCCAAAAAAAAAATAGTTGTCTGAAGTTTTTAGGCATAATCAGATTGGCTGTACAATTTTAAATTGCCTATTTGTATCTTGTAAAACTTAAAATCGTATGTTTTTCATCTAAATAATTTAACCAATTTCAACTTATGTTCTCATGACTTAGTGATCATATTTTCTACAGTGTCAAATTGTCATTGCAACTCTTTTTTTTATTAAATTTTTTTATTTAAATATTGCCTATTTGAATCTTGTATAACTTAAAAACTTAAGTTGAAATTGGTTAAATTATTTTGATTAAAAACCCTTAGTGATCATATATTCTACATTGTAAACGATTATAGAAAGTTCACGTTTTCTTGCAGATTTCCCTCAGGTGTGTGTGTGTGTGTGTGTGTGTGTGTGTGTGTGTGTTATGAAGTGTTGTTGTTGGAGTCTTCACCGTCTGAGATGTTTCTGAAGCGTGTCGAGAGGCTTTGGCTTTAATCCGGGCGTGTAATCTGGGTCAAAGTCTCATTATCATTTCCATGAGTTTTCTATAGAGTTCTTGCCCCAGCTTCCTCCACTTCATTCATCTCTATAATCCACACGCTGGTTTCTCCTCGCACCGGATCTCCTCACACAACCTCAGCTAAAGTCCGTCCGTCCGTCACGCGCTTCAGCCTGTGATCATCTGACGTCCAGACGAACTCCACGCTGTGTGTGTGTGTGTGTGTGTGTGTGAGACCCGGAGTCAGTGGCGTTTACCCGTTCATCACTCGTTCATCAGCCTCTCTCTCTCAGTCCGTCAGCGAGGCGAGTGATGAAAGGAAAGGAGTGAAACTCGTAAATGACCCTCATTGGTGTGTTAAATGTGTCGGTGGAGCGGGGAACAGCGCTTCATTAACACGGCGGGCTGGAGATGTGTTTGGAGTAAGACTGAGCGTGGTGTTTCTGCTGGAATATGAGCGTCTCCTGCTGTGGAGATCCAATCAGCCGTCGCTGTCACTCAGAAGAGCTTCATCTCTTCACTGTTGCTGAGTTCACTTTTATAAAGACCCATCACGGGTTCTGATGATCACTGAGACTTTTACACTCTTCACAGCAAAAAAAAATGATTGTTTTTACTCAGAGTCTGGCTTTCCAGCACGAAAAAACATTCTTAAATCAAGATGCATTTACTGGAGAAGCAACGTGACTGAAGATATTAAGACTTGTTTTCTAAAAAAATAAATGATGATAATTATATTTTTTTGACCCCATTAACAGATATTTGTTCTTGTTTTAAGCATTAAGTTTGATAAGATATTAGGTCTTGTTTTCTGAAAGCTTCTCTTGTTAATCTTGTCTAGGGTTGCCAACTGTCCCGAATTAGCCGGGACGTCCCGTATTTTGGGTCTAATTTATTTCCCTTGTCCGGATTAAATGGACTGCTATACGCTGATCTAACCACTGACTGATACAACAGCAACACGACACTTGAGAATGATCACGACACCGCATCATCCAATCACAGCCCTCCCTCACGCGCATCAGACCATACCAATAACAAACTCTAAATTTAGAATTAATAATTCTTTTGGGACAAATTATTGTTTGATTAGCGAACAGAATCCTCTGCTGTCTGGTGTCTCCCGGTTCGATCCGGGGAATCCGAACTCGGGCAAACAGCAAATCGCTTTCACTGTCCGTCCGGGTTTTGATTTCGGCAAATCAGTTTTGGTGAATTCAAACAACGTGATTATTGTTCATGAGTCCAACATCCATCCAGCCAACGCAAGACAACATGACATCTTCCTGAGGGAAAACTAGGCTATGCTATTACTTTCTTTAATTTCTTTCAAATGTAGTGTATAATGTTACAAAAGCTTTCTATTTCCGATAAATACTATTATTTTGAACTATGGTGTGTGTGTAATGTGACCTTAAAATTCGTTTTAGAATTAAATTGTACATAAATAGGTGAAGCAAAACAAATGTTTATAACTGAGAAATGTTTAAACACATACGAACCTGAAATGACATATACTGTGTGATACAGAACAAATATTTTGAGTGTCCCTTATTTTCCTATAAAGAACCACGATTGTCCCGCATTTTTCTTTTCTGAAGTTGGCAACCCTAATCTTGACTTAAAGGGATGGTTAGTAAAATCAACCCAGGGTCCTTTGCACCATGACCCCCCCCCGAAGCCTTTATTCCCTTGGTCGAACATTATTAAAGTTAGAGCTTATCTAGAGATATCCGCCGGATGGTTTAGTGCAGGCGCTAATGGATCCAAGGCTGTATCCCGTAAATTCCCCCACTAATAATGCCCAGAATAGCACCAAACTTCTACAGTAGTACAAATAGGTTCTGTACTTGCCTGACAGCTAATGCTACCGCTAATCCGGACGTCGACGTCACTTCAGTGGTTTGGGAAAAGCCTGTAAAAGTCCTGTCAGAAAGCGATCATAAGGATGTAGTGTAACGACGCCCAGTTCCAGGAATGCACTAATATTTTGTTGGTAGTTCCAGTTTGCAACAATTATTAGTTAACACTAAAAAAATTATAATTCGTCGTTACACTGCATCCTTGAGCATCGCTTTCTGCAGGACTTTTATGTGCTTTTCTTTAGCGGTAGCATTAGCCGTCAGGCAAGTGTTATTTAAATAAACTCCTGATGTACTTACAAACTTTCAAATGCCTCGTTTTATGAGTACAGAACCTGTTTGTACTACTGTAGAAGTTTGGTACCATTCTGGGCATTATTAGTGCGGTAATTTACCAGATACAGCCTTGGATCCATTAGCGCCTGCACTAAACCATCCGGCGGATATCTCTAAATAAGCTCTAACTTTAATAATGTTCAACCAAGGGGAAAAAGGCTTCTGGGGGGTGTTTGGCTCGAGCTCATGGTGCAAACGACCCTGGGTTGATTTTACTCCGAACCATCCCTTTAAGAATGTTTAGATATTTGTATTGGAAAACGAGACAGAAATACAGAGGAAGAACATCATTTATTAATATTGATGTTTCCATGAAAGACCTTTACAATTCCACAAAAGGTTCTTTGTTGAGGAAAAAGTTTCTTTAGAACAAGCAAATGAATGGTTGACACACAAAAGTAACCGTCCCACTTTACTCTAACATACACACACTGTTAGTTGTATATCACTAACACTGATGAGAAAAGACACGGTATAATGTTATTAACTCATTTTCTGGCTTTCCGTGTTTTCAAAGTTATTACGGATAATCTGAAAGAGTGCTGGATCTCCGGATCAAAACGCAGACGACGCAGAATCAAGCGATGAAAAGCTTTGCTCGAAATATATTGCATGTTCAGATATTAAATTTGTGGGAAAATTATCAAAAATGCTGGCAACTTAAATGTCGCTATTACGCTATAAAATATTAGTCCCAGACTAGTTTATGTAAAGTTAGTACGTTGGTATGAGCCACAGTCATCAAAAATATAGAAAATAACACAAAATTGAAACAAAGTGGTATTTTGGCGTAAGGTTACGGAAACTACATATGGAAGTATGAATGTTAATAAGACATATGGATGATGCTGATGAATAGAATGAACATTATCCTTGCATGTACATCCTTCCCAGCGAACACACGGCGCACCAGTGATGAATTCACTGCTACTTTCTGGTAATTTCATGCCTTACTGACTGACAACTGATGGTGTCGAGGATGAAGGGAACGACGATCCTTTAGAAATGAATGAATCCCAGCCTCTTTCTTTGCGATCAGTTGATGGTTTGGGAATGAAACGAGTCTCCGCACGAGCAGAAACACACTGATGGGGTTTGATATCAGTGCTGATGTGTTTAGAAGGATGTTCTGTGAACGGGATAGTTTTCTAACACTATAAGCATTAATGCATAATAAACATTGCCGTTATTAGCTCAGAAATACATCTATCACACTGGAGATGAAGGTTCAGCAGTCCGGTCAGGATTATATCATTATATATTATAAATGTAACGTTTGAGGTCGTTTGTAAGGTTTTTTTTATTTATTTTTTATTAAGCAAGTACATGTTAAATTTATCAAAATGTTACGAAAGATTCTATTTCAAATAAATGCTGCTCTATTGAACTTTTTATTCATCAAAGAATCCTGAAAAATTTAAAAATGTCAACATGGATAATAATCATAAATCAAAATTTTATGTGAATTTTTTTATGTGATTTTTCTTAAACAAGAAACACTGTAAATATTTTTTAAATGAAGATTAGATTTAAAGTTTATTGTAGTCATATTTTAGCAGTATACTAGAGATGAGCTCAGAACTGCAGACGTGAACGTAGCGGTGTGATTGTGTCTCATGAATATTAACGAGGAGGCGTGTCCTTGCGCTCAGGCTTGTATATGGAGGTGTATCAGAGCGTGTGTGTGTGTCTCAGGGGTCACTCGCTGACCTCTCGACCTCTGAGGTCAACAATGAGCCTACATCCACTGGGTCAGACCTACGGGTCACGATCAAAACACAGATGTGTGTGAGCAGAACTCACTGCCATGACGCTGTAGGAGGTTGAAGGTGGTTGCCAGGGAGGTGTTATGTGGTTGCTAGGGTGGATGAGCACTGCACACTGTTAAAAATATTCTTGGTTTAACTTTTTTTTTTAAAGTTTGCCTTAATTTTAAGTTCATTAAAATTGAAAAATTGAGTTAATACAATGAAGGAGATTGGTTTAATCATCAGAAACTCAAAATATTGTGTTATCTGAACCACATAAAGTTGATTTGACAATTTTTTTTATTTTTTTTTACTGTGTAAGTACTAGTAATAGTATTAGTGTTGCTTGACTTTGTAAACTCAATTCAGAAAAGAGAGGTTTGACTTCATTAAAACCATTTAAAAAAAACATTTCATTACATAAAATAAAATAAACATTAAAAAAAATTTATTTTACTTTAGTTGTCAAGGCAACATTTCTCATTTTTGTTACTTGAAACAATATAAATGAAATAAAATAAATTCTACTAAGTAGAAATAGTAACACTTTACATTGAGGTTTCATTTATTAACACTATTTAACATGAATTTATATATATCAGTTAGTGTTAATTTCAGCATTTACAAAAACCTTATAAAAATCAAAAGTTGTATTTGTTAATATCAGTTAATGTACAGTCAACTAACATAAACAACACTTTATACTAACTAAATTTAGTTATATTTATACTAACTAAAATAAACAGATTAATAAATGCTTTAAAAATATAATAATTATTGTTAACTAATGCATTAACTAATGTTACCAAATGAGACCTTATTTTAACATACAATTAATAAAACTGGTAAAACTTTAGTTTAGGGTACGAACTGAACTAGTTGCTTATTATCATGCAAATAACTAGGATATTAGCTGTTTATTAGTACTTATAAAGCACATATTAATGCTTTATTCTGCATGATCATATTCTCCATCCCTCAATCCTAAACTTAACTTCCTTACTAACTATTAATAAGCAGTAATCAGGAGTTTATTGAGGCAAAACTGGTAGTTAATAGTGAGAATTGGAGCCTAAACTAAAGTGTGATCACTAAGTTATATATACATATAAAAAATGGTATATATACATTATATATACATTAGTTAACATAAAATAAGAATGAGCAATACTTCAGCATTTATACATTTTAATATTAATTTCAACATTTACTAATACATTATTAAAATCAAAGGTTGTATTAGTGAACATTAGTTAATGCACTGTGAACTAACATGAACAAACAATGAACATCTGGATTTTTATTAACTAATATTAACAAAGATTTATAAATACTGTAACAAATGTATTGCTCATTGTTAGTTCATGTTAGTTAATACATTAATGTTAACTAATGAACCTTATTGTGAAGTGTTACCAAAAAGACAGCAAAATAGCTACAACTTTACTTGATAAAACTGAAAACAGAATTGAAAGTTTTAAAGACAACTCTCCATCACAGTCTCACACTCACTCATGCCCATCCTGGAGCGTGACCTCGTGACCCCGTTTGACCCCACCGCCCCTAATATGTGTTCCCAGCACGTACGGTCTGCTGATCACAGTCTTCCTGAGGTTTCCATGGTGTTTTGTTATAAATCTGTGTGTTGCTGCGTGTCTTTTATCATCTTCAGTGCCGGAAACACTGCGAGAAACAAACACACTCTCTCACACTCTCTGCTCTGATGCAACGTCTGCACTGAAAAACAAAACTTACAAATATATACTAACACAATATACATAGAAAAAAATAGAACAGTTTATCTCCCATATATTATATATATATATTTACATATCTATACATATACATTACAAATAATAGCTATACACATGTGTGACCCTGGATCCCGTCTCCAGTCTCGAGTCGCACGGGGATATCTGTGGCAATATCCAACTATACACTGTATGGGTCAAAATTATAGATTTTTCTTTTATGCCAAAAATCATTAGGATATTAAGTAAAGATCATGTTCCATGAAGATATTTAGTAAATTTCCTACCGTAAATATATAAAACATGTATGTGTGTGAGTGAATGCTGCACAATCGCCAACATAAATGAACAACTTTAAAGGAGATTTTCTCAATGTTTGATTTTTTGGCACCCTCAGATTCCAGATGTTCAATAGTTGTATCTCAGCCAAATATTGTCCTATCATAACAAACCATACATCAGTGGAAAGATTATTCATTCAGATTTTAGATTATTAAAAAAATTGACCCATGTTACTGGTTTTGTGATCTAGGGTCACACATATGAAATGCTAACATAACAGCACAGTGAAAGTAATGAACTCAAACTCTGTTTGTTTGTTGATGTTCCTCTGCTTAGTGTTTGTTCTAAACTAAACCTCTAACACTTTTAATTTCTGTTATGAATTCAGCTTGAACCCCTGAACAAACACACTCTCTTAGACTCTCTCAGATTCTCTCAGACTCTCTCTCACTCTCTCACACTCTCTCAGACTCTCTCACACTCTCTCAGACTCTCTCACACTCTCTCAGATTCTCTCAGACTCTCTCAGATTCTCTCAGACTCTCTCAGATTCTCTCAGACTCTCTCTCACTCTCTCAGACTCTCTCACACTCTCTCAGACTCTCTCACACTCTCTCAGACTCTCTCACACTCTCTCAGATTCTCTCAGACTCTCTCAGACTCTCTCAGATTCTCTCAGATTCTCTCAGATTCTCTCAGACTCTCAGATTATCTCAGACTCTCTCAAATTCTCTCAGATTCTCTCAGACTCTCTCAGATTCTCTCAGATTCTCTCAGACTCTCTCAGATTCTCTCAGACTCTCTCTCACTCTCTCACACTCTCTCAGACTCTCTCTCACTCTCTCACACTCTCTCAGATTCTCTCAGACTCTTTCAGATTCTCTCAGACTCTCTCAGATTCTCTCAGACTCTCTGCTCTGTTGTAACATCTATACTGAAAAACAAAACCTCAACTTCAGCATTATTCTGCGCAAGAGCCTCTATTTCCTTCTGGACATGCAATCCTAGATGTGATTATTGTCATTAATTATTAAATATTGTGGTTAATGGCGATTTATAAATGTAAAGGGTTCTGTTCGTAAAACATAAATATATTTTAAGCCTACTATAATATTTGATACACCTCTTAAAGGGGTGGTATAATGCCCTTTTCAAAAGATGTAAAATAAGTCTCTGATGTCCCCAGAGTGTGTGTGTGAAGTTTCAGCTCAAAATACCCCACAGATAATTTTATATAGCATGTTCAAATGGTCACTTTTTGAGGGTGAGCAAAAACGCACTGTTTTGTGTGTGTCCCTTTAAATGCAAATGAGCTGCTGCTCCCGGCGCAGGGGGCGGGGCTTCAACAGCTTGCACTCACACAGACATGCACTGAAAATTTCAAAAACTTTTACTTTTTAAATGTTGTTTATGTTCAAACAGAAACATTACACACTAACTAAAGTTAAAAAAGTTAAATCATAATCAAAGACCCCTTTAATGATGAACATGATCTGATAAACCTGTCGCACTCGATCTCCTCCAGTCCTTCTGTCTCTGATTGATCATTTACACTCGTCTATCAAGTAAAAGTCTTTTAGTGTAATTGTACAAACGTCCTCCTTCAGCTTGAGCTTCACGAGTCTTTCTGCTGAGAAATCTGACCTGATTTATATAAAATAAACGTAAGAATAACTTTGATATTGTTGGAAAAATCACGAATATCAAATATGATTATCAGGCTTTTGATAATCAGGTTTATTTGTTCATCTCTCAATCATCATTATATTGCATTGCATTATATACATTTTAAAACTAGAGCTTTGATTACTTACAAAGACATGTTATTGGCAGATATTGATATTTATATGCATTTTATGTCCGTATCCAAAGATCTCACTGATTTACATCACAAGCATCAGAATTCCATCTAACTTTTTTTGTCCATATAAATATTCCATACAAATTGCATATTTGACTGAGTTTGAGTCTCTGAGTAAAACCTTTATTACACTGACACATGTGTTTAAACCGATCTCTCCAAAAATTACACCCAGATAAATAAATAAACTCTGCGTATACAGCCGTCCGGCTCAGTTTTCCAGCAGCTCAAACTCATCCCGGCGGATCAAGCGAATAAAAGCGTGTTTTTGTGTCGAGAGATGAATGTGAATCTGAGCTGCTCGACGTTTGGAGCAAATATTTACTTTCGGCCCATTTTCTTCCAATCTTCACAGTTGTCAGTTTCTGCCGGTTCTCCTGACGGAGCGGATATTTTCCCACTCGTGATCCCGCTCTCATCAGCGCGCCGTGATGAGGAATATACCGTATACGGTGTGTTATTAAATCAGACGAGTGTGTTTCTCTTGTGAAGTAGTTCCTACAATAACACGAGCGCCGCTTCTCCGCTCGGACGTTCGGATGAAAACTGGCTGGGAATTAGGAGAGTAATTATGACTTTTCCTCCTCATCATGGAAATGGATTGATCTCTGGCAGCGTTTATATTAAACTCTATTCACACAGTAATGATTTAAGAAAATGGTCATCCAGATTTCCCACACTGAGCGAGTGAGCCTGTCGACCGGCTTCAATCATGACGGGAGGATATTTGTGTGGGAAAAGAGTTTTCTTATAATCATCCTTGAGTGTGTGTATCCAGTCTTGAGCTCTTGAGTTCAGCTCTTCTTCTCCCACGTCTCTTCACACTGATGTCCAGTGTTTGTGTTTAACACTAAAATTGAACACGAGTTGCATAAAAAAATATTTGTAATCACAACATTTTTTCTTTTGTCAAATCAACTTTGTCAATTTATGTGGTTCAGATAACATATTTTGAGTTTCTGATCTCCTTCATTGTATTAACTACATTTTTTCAATTTTAATGAACTTAAAATTTGAAGGCGAACAGGTTACTTTTTTTTTTTTTTTTTTACAGTGTGTTCGACCAGACAGTCTCCACAACTTGTTGCCACACTTGCCAATTATGGTTGAAACTATATTTGAAATTATATAATAATAATAATAATATCAATAATCATATTTAATTAATGATTGATTTAATCAATATTATGTAATCAATAGTTTTACAATACATTTCTAATTATAATTATAAATAACTATATATACACACTACTGGTAAAAAGTTTTAGATCGGTAAGATTTATTATGTCTCTTCTGCTCACCAAGGCTACATTTATTTGATAAAAAACAATAATAAAACAAACAGTAATATTGTGAAATATTTTTTTAAATGTAATTTATTCCTCAGATGAAAGCTGAATTTTAAACATCATTACTCCAGTCTTCAGTGTATATATAACTTATAATATATATATATATATATAATTTATAATATTAATTATTTTTATTATATAATAATTGTATTAATAATAATTGTATTTTATATTATTTAAGCAATAATTTTACATTATATTTTTAATTTTATTATAATTATAAATTTGTATTTTATGTATAATATATTATTAAAAATAGATTATTCAAATTTATTAAAATATATTTATTTATTTATGATCTTAAAAAAAATATATATATATAAATGTATGGATATATACACACACACACAAACACGTATACCTAATTGTCAGCTATTAATATATGAATCCAGTCACTCCCACACATGAACTGTGAGTCCGTCTGTCGGAGTGTGTGAACAGTAGTGTTTGTGTGAATCACTCAGTGTGTGTGTGTGTGTGTGAGAACACCAGTGGTTGTGTGAATCACTCAGTGTGTGTGAACAGCAGTGTTTGTGTAAATCACTCAGTGTGTGTGTGTGTGTGTGTGTGTGTGAACAGCGGTGTGTGTGTCAAGTCAAGTTTATTTGTATAGCGCAATACAGATTGTATCAAAGCAGCTTCACAGTATTCAATTTAAATAATACAACAAAGTTTGTTTCAAGAGGAATTTATTGATTGATAAAATTAAATTAAATATCCCCAAAATATCCCCAACCGAGGAAGCCAAAGGCAACAGTGGCAAGGAACCGAAAAACTCCATCAAGTGACCTAATGGTGTCCTAAAACTCCATCAGGTGACCTAATGGAGAAAAAAAACCTTGGGAGAACCCAGGCTCAGTCGGGGGCCAGTTCTCCTCTGGCATTTATGAGCTCTTATATGAATGCCTGGCTGAAGAGATGCGACTTTAATCTAGTTTTAAACTGGGAGAGCGAGTCTGAGCAACGAACAGTATCAGGAAGACTATTCCAGAGTTTTGGAGCCAAATGTTAACATGCTCTCCCTCCTTTGGTGGTTCTGGATATCCTAGGTATGACCAAAAGCCTTGAATTTAGTGATCTCAAAGAGCGCGATGGATTATAGGGTGATAGAAGATCCGTTAAATAGACTGGAGCTAAGCCGTTTAGGGCTTTATAAGTCAGTAGCAATACCTTGTAATTAATACGGAACTTTATAGGTAACCAATGCAGTGATGATAAAATCGGTGTTATATGATCATATTTTCTTGATCTCGTAAGAACTCTAGCGGCGGCATTTTGGACTAACTGTAGCTTGTTTATTGAGGATGCAGGACAGCCAGCTAATAAAGCATTACAGTAATCCAGTCTCGAGGTCATGAATGCATGAACTAACTTTTCTGCATCAGAAACTGATAGCATATTACGTAGCTTAGCAATGTTTCTAAGGTGGAAAAAGGCTGTTTTTGTAACATATGAAATATGATTTTCAAAAGACAGATTGCAATCGAGTATAACACCCAGGTCTTTTACTGTAGAGGATAAAGTAACAGGACATCCTATGATGTTAAAGTTGTATTGTGCGAGGTTTTGTGGGCGGTTTTTTGAACCGATAAGTATTACCTCTGTCTTGTCTGGATTTAATAAAAGAAAATTACGCGTCATCCAATCTTTTATATCTTTAACACACTCTGTCAATTTGGAAAATGTAGCGTTTTCATCCGGCCGTGATGAAATATATATTTGAGTGTCATCAGCATAACAATGGAAACTAATTCCATGTTTCCTTATAATATTATCAAGTGGCATCATATATATTGAGAATAACAGAGGGCCTAATACAGATCCCTGCGGCACTCCATAGTTTACTGGAGTTATGATCGATTTTTCTCCATTTAAATAGACAAAATGGTAGCGGTCAGATAGGTATGATTTGAACCAGCTTAATGCTTGTCCTTGAACACCAGTATAATTTTGTAGTCGATCTAAGAGTATTGTGTGATCTATAGTATCGAACGCAGCACTAAGATCAAGTAAAACTAGTATTGAGATACAGCCTTGGTCAGAAGCTAAAAGTAAATCATTTGTGATTTTAACGAGCGCAGTTTCAGTGCTATGATGCGGTCTGAATCCAGACTGAAACTTTTCATAGATATCATTTTGTTGCAAGAAAGAGCCCAGTTGAGCGGACACCACTTTTTCTAATATTTTAGACATAAATGGAAGATTTGAAATGGGTCTATAATTTGCTAGTTTATTATGATCTAATTGTGGTTTCTTAATGAGAGGTTTTATAACTGCCAGTTTAAATGTTCTTGGAACATGACCTAAAGATAAAGACGAGTTAATAATATTGTGTGTGTGTGTGTGTGTGTGTGTGTGTGTGTGAATCACTCAGTGTGTGTGTGTGTGTGTGTGTGTGTGTGTGTGTGTGTGTGTGAACAGCAGTGTTTGTGTAAATCACTCAGAGTGTGTGTGTGTGTGTGTGTGTGTGTGTGTGTGTGTGTGTGTGTGTGTGTGTGTGTGTGTGTGTGTGAACAGCAGTGTGTGTGTGTGTGTGTGTGTGTGTGTGTGTGTGTGAATCACTCAGTGTGTGTGTGAACAGCAGTGTGTGTGTGTGTGTGTGTGTGTGTGTGTGTGTGTGTGTGTGTGTGTGTGTGTGAATCACTCAGTGTGTGTGTGAACAGCAGTGTTTGTGTAAATCACTCAGTGTGTGAACAGCAGTGTGTGTGTGAATCACTCAGTGTGTGTGCAGCGGCTGACAGTTATCAGTGTGTTTCTTGGTGTTTCGCTCATTGTTGTGTCTCTGACAGCGGATGGATATTCCCTCAGGAAACTCTTATCTGTCCTCTGTGGAGATTGAGCTGGGAACGCTTTGCTTGTTTTGTGATCCGTTTGATTGAGTTTTGTCACTCCAGAGTAGAGGTGGGAATCTTTAGTCACCTCACGATCCGATCCGATTCCGATTCTGGAGGTCACGATCCGATTCCAGATCGATTCTTTATCTACTTTTCCCCCCTTATTAATTCATTAGTTTACATAAGTAATTAAGTACTTTTTAAAAAATAATTACAAATTAAAAAAAATCATTAAAACAGTTGTATTTTAAGAATTTTAAACTTATATAACTTCAAACCATACAAGCAAGTAGCAAATAATAAAGAGGAGCAAAGAAACATGGCAAACAACAAACAAAGAGTGCTTTCAGTATTTAAGATTATCTGAACATTTTCCATTCAAGAACTGTGAGTGATTTTTCTTCATCGTAGCCTACTTTTGTATTTTACTATGACATAGACTGCGGGAGATCTATTAAGCTGCATTCACGCTCGGATCTCTTTTGAAATATAAGAAGTAATGTGGTTTGTCCTGTCCGTTTAATCCCTTAAGACATAACTGGCTGTGTTTACGTTCATTTTGCACAAGTATATTAAACCACTTACACGGAGTCGCACAGCCGCTTGCGCGAGCAGTCTCGTACACAAACAAAGCGTGCGTCAGCATTTAAAATTGAAAGCAGCCTTCTGTTAGTGAGATTCATATTTTAAATATATAAGTCCACTGCATTCCAAACCACATAAATGATGACTTCGTAGAGCATTTGTAAGGAAAATACAGACGGGCGAGACAGCACACTTTAAGTGTAACATCAAAACAAGCGCGCGTCTCTCACAGTGCATCCTGTGCAATGAAGCCTGTGAATGTCCTGGTAATTCGCTTCAACCTTTCCGAACTTTATGAAAGATTATTTTACGGAAGGTTCGAGTTGTGTGCGTGTGTGAGGAATTGTTAGCAAGCAGAAGACGGGTGTTTCTAAAGCAAACTCAGCGTCATCGCACATCTGGTAAAAAACTAAGCTCAGAATCGATTCTGAAATTCTCAGAATCGATCCAGAATCGTTGGAGAGAGAATCGCGATGCATCGATGGATCGATTTTTTCTCCCACCACTACTCCAGAGGTCGAGCCGCGACGGTCCACCAATGAAAGGTCTTTTCAGGAGACACTTCTGCTGATCGACACTCAATCAGGTTTCCATGAACTGTTCTTTATATGTGAACAGCTCTTTATATAACGCAATTCTCACTTTATAACTCACAATGTGACTTTATCACGCAATTCTCACTTTATAACACACGATTCTGACTATATCACGCAATTCTCACGTTATAACTCACAATTGCGACTTTATATCACACAATTCTCACGTTATAACACACAATTGCGACTTTATATCACACAATTCTCACGTTATAACACACAATTGCGACTATATCACACAATTCTCACGTTATAACACACAATTGTGACTTTATATCACACAATTCTCACGTTATAACACACAATTGCGACTATATCACACAATTCTCACGTTATAACACACAATTGCGACTTTATATCACGCAATTCTCACGTTATAACACACAATTGCGACTTTATATCACGCAATTCTCACGTTATAACACACAATTGCGACTTTATATCACACAATTCTCACGTTATAACACACAATTGCGACTTTATATCACGCAATTCTCACGTTATAACACACAATTGCGACTATATCACGCAATTCTCACGTTATAACACACAATTGCGACTTTATATCACGCAATTCTCACGTTATAACACACAATTGCGACTTTATATCACGCAATTCTCACGTTATAACACACAATTGCGACTTTATATCACACAATTCTCGCGTTATAACACACAATTGCGACTTTATATCACACAATTCTCACGTTATAACACACAATTGCGACTTTATATCACACAATTCTCACGTTATAACACACAATTGCGACTTTATATCACACAATTCTCGCGTTATAACACAATTGCGACTTTATATCACGCAATTCTCACGTTATAACACACAATTCTGACTTTATAACACGCAATTCTCACGTTATAACACACAATTCTGACTTTATATCACACAATTCTCACTTTATAACACACTATTCTCACTTTATAACACACAATTCTCACTTTATATCACACAATTCTCACTTTATATCACACAATTCTCACTTTATAACACACAATTCTCACTTTATAACACACAATTCTCACTTTATAACACACAATTCTCACTTTATATCACACAATTCTGACTTTATATCACACAATTCTCACTTTATAACACACAATTCTCACTTTATAACACACAATTCTCACTTTATATCACACAATTCTCACTTTATATCACACAATTCTCACTTTATATCACACAATTCTCACTTTATAACACACAATTCTCACTTTATAACACACAATTCTCACTTTATAACACACAATTCTCACTTTATATCACACAATTCTCACTTTATAACACACAATTCTCACTTTATATCACACAATTCTCACGTTATAACACAATTGCGACTTTATATCACGCAATTCTCACGTTATAACACACAATTGCGACTTTATATCACACAATTCTCGCGTTATAACACACAATTGCGACTTTATATCACGCAATTCTCACGTTATAACACACAATTGCGACTTTATATCACACAATTCTCACGTTATAACACACAATTGCGACTTTATATCACGCAATTCTCACGTTATAACACACAATTGCGACTTTATATCACACAATTCTCGCGTTATAACACACAATTGCGACTTTATATCACGCAATTCTCACTTAATAACTCGCAATTGCGACTGTATATCACACAATTCTCACTTTATAACACACAATTCTCACTTTATAACACACAATTCTCACTTTATAACACAATTCTCATTTTATATCACACAATTCTGATTTTATATCACACAATTCTCACTTTATAACACACAATTCTCACTTTATATCACACAATTCTCACTTTATATCACACAATTCTCACTTTATATCACACAATTCTGACTCTATATCACACAATTCTCACTTTATAACACACAATTCTCACTTTATAACTCGCAATTGTGATAAATAAAGTCCTGACCTGTTGAAAGGATCCTCTGATGTCTGTCTTCAGGCCTTCTGCTCATGCATCTATTGTCTGGTGAGAAATGAGTTTAATGAGCGTGCGTCTGTCCGGTGCGGGTTAAGTGTGTCTGAGTGTCAAGGTTGAGTAAACTGAAGTTAAAGCCCTCCTGCGGGGCGAGAGAGTCCTGCTAAAAGAGAGACCTGAACAGCTGGGAGGCGCGACCCCATGACCCCGTGACCTTTGCCTGTCCTTCCTCATGAGACGTTTGTGCAGTAAATATGTGAAACGCTGCAGAAATGCTTTACTTACTTAGTATTTTAGTCCAAGTCAAGATGCATTTACTGAAGTAGTAAAAGGCTGTAAGAGGCTGTGTTGTTTTCTGGGGAAATAAATCAAAATGAAGAGAGTTGTTGCTTAAATCAAGCAAAATCATCTCCCAACGGGGTGAGAAAAATTATCTCGTTTCTGTTTGAATTAACATTATTTTTCTCACCCCACTGGCAGATCATTTAGCTTGATTTAAGCAACAACTCACTTCATTTTAATTTATTTCCCCAGAAAACAAGACATAATATCTTACGGCCTTTTACTACTTCAGTAAATGCATCTTGATTTGGACAAAAATACTAAGTAAGTAAAGCACTTTTGCAGTGGCGTGTTTGTGTTCAGAGTCTCGTCAGTAAAATCTCAGTAATGAGGCTGAAGCTCTCGTGCGGATGAAGTTTTTATGATCATGTGAAACGAGGGCAGTTATTAGTTCCTCCGCTGGAGTGTTTAACACTGTCCGGGTCGAGGCCTGAGATCTGCTTTACTGCGGCGTAATATATCACACCCACAACTACACCTGGACTTACTGAGACTCACTGAGACCCAGTTCATCTGATATACTGACGCTCAGAAGACTGGAGTTATTGGGATTATTTAATGTTTCTGTAAGAGTCTCTTCTGCTCACCAAGGCTGCGTTTATCTGATCAAAATACAGTAAAAATAGTGAAATATTATTGTAATGTAGATCATCTGTTTTCTATGTGAATATATAATAGAGTGTAATTTATATCCTGTGATCAAAGCTGAATTTTCAGCATCATTACAGTCTTCAGTGTCACATGATCCTTCAGAAATCATTCTAATATGATGATTTGATGCTCAAGAAACATTTATGATTATTATCAGTGTTGAAAACATTTGTGCGGATTCATATTTTTGTGGAAACAAAAGTTTGGGTTAAGATCTTTTAACAAATAAAACACAAAAAACATTTTATTTTTCAGAATTCTTTGCTGAATAAAATTCAAAAGAACAGAATTAATACGCAATTGTGAGTTTATATCACGCAATTCTCACTTTATAACACAATTACAACTTTATATCACGCAATTCTCACTTTATAACACACAATTTCGACTTTATATCACGCAATTCTCACTTTATGACACAATTACGACTTTATATCATGCAATTCTCACTTTATAGTTTACTATAAATAACTAAAGTTTGGGTTAAGATCTTTTAAAAAATAAAACATAAAAAAACATTAAATTTTTCTGAATTCTTTGCTGAATAAAGTTCAAAAGAACAGAATTGATTTGAAATAGAATCTTTTGTAACATTATGAATGTCTTATAAATGTCACTTTTATTAATGTAATGCAACCCTTGCTTAATCAAAGTATTATTATTATCATTATTTAAATCCCTCACCACAAACTTACCACAGTTTACTCTACAATCTGAAGCAGTAAAACTGATTTCAACATGGATAATAATCAGAAACGATCAGCAAATTAGGATGATTTCTCATTAGACACAGGTTTATGTTTGTAGACATACACTGATAGACAGACGAACTCTTTCAGGGAGGTAAAGCTTGACTCGTTGTTTCTCAGTGGTGTGTGTGTGTGTGTGTGTGTGTGTGTGTGTGTGTGTGTGTGTTTTGGCTGGTTTGATTCAGATGCGAGCGCTGCTTCTCTGAGGATAATTAATTTCCTGTATTGACCGTGTCTCAGAAGAACGTCCACATCTGAAGGCGTGTGTGTGTTATCTGTGGCTTTAATGAGCTCTGTCTGCTGTTACGGCGGAGAACTCCAACATTACAATCACTGTGTGACCGCTGTCAGGAATGTGTGTGTATACTAAATACAGTGTATATATATATTCTTCTTCAGATATGGGTTTCGTGATGAGATTGCCCCTGGTTTGATTAAGATCTTCGGTCATTAGCTGTGTTTCTGAACACGTGTCATCTTCTCCTGAATATCGGCTCTCGGCGAGGCTTCACTGATGGAAAATCCCAAACCACATCCATCCCTTCCTCTGTTCTCTTCAGGCTGATGTGGTTTTGTTGTTTCTTCATCACTAGTTCTTGGTGATCAGCAAGAAGTCTGAAAACATCATTCATCTCCTGTCTCACTGGGAGTCAGCGCTGTAAAGTTTAACTCTGATCAACTTTTGTGTGTGTGTGTGTGTGTGTGTGCGCATGTATGTGAGTGTGTGTGTGCGCGTGTATGTGAGTGTGTGTGTGCGCGTGTATGTGAGTGTGTGTGTGCGCGTGTATGTGAGTGTGTGTGTGCGCGTGTATGTGAGTGTGAGTGTGCGCGTGTATGTGAGTGTGTGTGTGTATGTGAGTGTGAGTGTGTGTGTGCGCGTGTATGTGAGTGTGTGTGTGCGCGTGTATGTGAGTGTGTGTGTGCGCGTGTATGTGAGTGTGTGTGTGTGCGAGTGTGTGTGTGTGTGCGCGTGTATGTGAGTGTGTGTGTGCGTGTATGTGAGTGTGTGTGTGCGCGTGTATGTGAGTGTGTGTGTGCGCGTGTATGTGAGTGTGTGTGTGTGTGTATGTGTGTGTGTGTGTGTGTGCGCGTGTATGTGAGTGTGTGTGTGCGTTTATGTGAGTGTGTGTGTGCGCGTGTATGTGAGTGTGTGTGTGCGCGTGTATGTGAGTGTGTGTGTGCGTGTATGTGAGTGTGTGTGCGCGTGTATGTGAGTGTGTGTGTGCGCGTGTATGTGAGTGTGTGTGTGCGCGTGTATGTGAGTGTGTGTGTGTGCGCGTGTATGTGAGTGTGTGTGTGCGCGTGTATGTGAGTGTGTGTGTGCGTGTATGTGAGTGTGTGTGTGCGCGTGTATGTGAGTGTGTGTGTGCGCGTGTATGTGAGTGTGTGTGTGCGCGTGTATGTGAGTGTGTGTGTGCGCGTGTATGTGAGTGTGTGTGTGTGTGTGTATGTGTGTGTGTGTGTGTGTGTATGTGTGTGTGTGTGTGCGCATGTATGTGTGTGTGTGTGCGCATGTATGTGTGTGTGTGTGTGTGTGTGTGTGTGTGTGTGTGTGTGTGTGTGTGTGTGCGCGTGTATGTGAGTGTGTGTGTGCGCGTGTATGTGAGTGTGTGTGTGCGCGTGTATGTGAGTGTGTGTGTGTGTGCGCGTGTATGTGAGTGTGTGTGTGCGTGTATGTGAGTGTGTGTGTGCGTGTATGTGAGTGTGTGTGTGCGCGTGTATGTGAGTGTGTGTGTGTGCGCGTGTATGTGTATGTGAGTGTGTGTGTGCGCGTGTATGTGAGTGTGTGTGTGCGCGTGTATGTGAGTGTGTGTGTGCGCGTGTATGTGAGTGTGTGTGTGTGTGTGCGCGTGTATGTGAGTGTGTGTGTGCGCGTGTATGTGAGTGTGTGTGTGCGCGTGTATGTGAGTGTGTGTGTGCGCGTGTATGTGAGTGTGTGTGTGTATCCCAGGAAGAATGGATAAATTGATTAAAAGTGACAGTAAATACATTTATAAAGATACAAAAGATTTCTATTTTTAAAAGAAATGCTGTTCTTTTGAACTTTTCCATTTATAAAAAAGAATAATGGGAACAGATTCACTGTTTCATGGCAAAAAAAAATACTTTCTTATGTTGCTTTTTAAGTACAAATATCTAAACATTTATAAAACAAAATACATTTACTGGTCTTGTTAAGTCCTGAAGTCTTGTCTCTCTTCATTTTGCTTCTTCTCCAGTAAAAGTATCTTGATTTAAGAATGTATAATAGTGCTGGAAGTCGAGACAGAAACACTGAGGAAGAACATCATGTTTGCAGTGAAACACAGCGAGCCGAAACCAAAGACATCCACTATAGAAAAGCAAACAAGCAGATTGAAAATAGTGTTTATGTCCGAATGCACTTCTCCAGTTTACTTCCTGAATTTGAATAGAATTAATCAGTCGCAGAATTAGATTTAGGATGTGGAGGATGTTTGTGTCAGTTCCTCCTCCTGATGCTGTTAGTGTTGATAAAGCGCTCGCTCGTCCTGTAATCCCATCATCGGGTTGAACAGGAGGACCGTAATGTGATCAGCGTCGGGGTTTGACCTCATCGTGACCTCATCGTGACCTCACGTGACTTCAGTGTCTCCGTAATTATGAAAAGTGAACAGGACTGTGACATTTCTCACTGAAGCTACTTTCATTTTCCATGAAAATACAAACACACATTAAAGCAAGACACTTCGATCACGCACTAGTCAGCTGTGGTGTATGTATTAGATATATTTCATTCAGTTCAGAAAATTTAATAGCATCCAATTCTTAATCTAATGTAGTTCAAATTAATCATTTTACACAGTGTGTGTGTGTGTGTGTGTGTGTGTGTGTGTGTGTGTGTGTGTGTGTGTGTGTGTGTGTGTGTGTGTGTGTGTGTGTGTGTGTGTGTGTGTGTGTGTGTGTGTGTGTGTGTGTGTGTGTGTGTGTGTGTTTAATGTTTATTAGAGTGTTGCATCATTAACTCGACGACAAGCAAACATCAAACTACTGAAATCAGTCGTGAGTCTCAAACATTTCTAACACATGATGGTTTGGATGCAAATTATATTCTATATAATTACCCAACGATATAATAGCGAGAGAATGGATTAGCATTTACATATACATTTGACTCCCATCTCGTGTTTTTGTCCCTTTAGGCTCTCCGTAGAATGAGTGATTTCCTCTCCGAACGTGGTGTTCGGCTTCAAGTGCTTCTCTCACGCACACACACACACAAACATACTTGCATACACACACACGCGCACACACACACAGACACACACACACACACACACACACACAAACATACTTACACACACACGCGCACACACACACTCACACACACACACACACACAAACATACTTACACACGCGCACACACACACACACAAACATACTTACACACGCGCACACACACACACACAAACACAAACAAACAAACACACACACACACAAATACTTACATACACACTCGCACACACACACATACACATACAAACAGTTACATACACTCACACACACACACACACACACACACATACACTTTCACACAGATCACACATAAACTCACACACTCACATACAGACACTCAAACACAAACTCACTCACAGACACACACACACACACTCATATACATACACATATACACACACACTCACTCACTTACACACACACACACACTCCCCACACACACATATACACACACACACACACACACGCTCGCTGCTTTTAGTGTCCAACTGCTGCGTCAGTGTAAATGACCCTCAGTTCTTCAGCACTCATGACGGTGTCGTGTGTGTGTTGTCTTGTTCACTGATGACGGTGTCGTGTGTGTGTGTGTGTGTGTGTGTGTGTGTGTGTGTGTGTGTGTGTGTGTGTGTGTGTGTGTGTATGCGTAAGTGAATGTGTGTATGCGTGAGTGAATGTGTGCGTGTGTGTGTATGCGTGAGTGAATGTGTGCGTGTGAGAGTGAGTGTGTGTGTAGGTGTATAAGTGTGTGTGTGAGTGAGTGAGTTTGTGTGTGTGAGTGTGAGTTAGTGTGTGCGTGTGTGTGTGTGTGTGTGTGTGTGTGTGTTGTCTTGTTCCCTCATGTTGAGGGCTCTCCTACACACTCGAGAGAATGCTTGAATGTATGTTTAAGTTGATGTGTGTTATTTCTGCATCACTGCATCTCTACATTCACACAGTGTTAAACAACCTGTTCAATTCTGGCGTCCAAGCGAGAAAACGGCTCATTAAAATCTAAATGATGACTTATTCTGTGCGTGAGAGCAAGCCTGACATCATCAGTGCGCTTTAAGGGTCTGATTAACCCTTTAATGACCTTTGATTTCAGAACCAGTTCAGCTCCAGTAAATGCTCTTTTCACTCTGTGAAGAAACTTACAGTATTTCTGATCGTAATGAACTCTCGTCTCACACGAACATGTTAATATCACTGCTTTATTTAAATTTTACTGAATATTTTAGGTTTTAAATAGTATACGCTATTTAAAATACAGATGTCAAAAAACATTCAGTATTCAAATATTGTTATCGTATAAAATCATATTATAATTCTATAAATATTATACAAATATACAGTAATCAACATTTGAAGTGGATCAAAAAAGTTAATCAAAGTTGTCCTAAGACAAGAACGGGGATTGTTCACAATTCATGTATAACTTTGATTATAAATGTTGACTACTGTATAATAAAATATTATTTATTATATATATATATATATATACAGTAAAGCACACAAAACTGAAATGTAATTGACTAGCTTTATTTTGCCAGATGAGGGAAGATTTGTGTGTGTGTCCTGAGTGATTCAGCAGTTGTTGATCATCTCTCTCTCTCTCTGTGTGTGTGTGTGTGTGTGTGTGTGTGTGTGTGTGTGTGTGTGTGTGTGTGTGTGTGTCCAGCTCTGATCGCCATTGGTCAGTACAGCAGCACGATCGAGACGGTGGACGCCGGCTGGTGTAAGGAGATCACGGATCAGGGCGCCACTCAGATCGCCAAGAGCAGCAAGTCTCTGCGTTACCTGGGCCTGATGAGGTGTGATAAGGTGAGCTCATTTACACACACACACACACACACACACACACACACACACACACACACACACACACACACACACACACACACACACGCGCGTGCGCTGGTGTGACACTCGGGGTCACAGGGTCACCAGTGAAACACCTGGCAGACGCCTCACGTCTGGATCTCTCTCCTCCTCCAACAGGGATTCACTAACGCTTTTGTCAGCCGAACCCATTCGACCTAAAACATTTTCTTATATTCACCCTGAGATTTTAAGTTCATATTTTAATTATTTAATAATAATTTGTGTGTTCATTTGAATTCTACATTTTTATGAAGGGTTTGATTTTGTTTTTTATTTATTTTACATTTTCATGAAGTGTTTTTTATTGTTTTTTATTTTAAAATGATTTACTTTTGATTTGTATTTTATTTGTATTTATTTATTTTTTTTACATTTTAAATTGTACAATTTTATGCATTAATACATTTTTCTAAGTGTTTAATTTTTATTTTTTATTTTGTTTAACTTTAAAAAAAAATATATATATATTTATTTTTGTTATTTTAATATTTTGTAAGTGTTCGATTTTGATTGTTTTTATTTTAAATATTTTTTTAAATTTTCCTTTTAAATTTTTATGATTAAATAATTTTGTGCTTTATTTTGATCATTTTAATTTTTTAATTACTTATTTTAATTTATTTTTTACATATTTATGATGAGTCTATCCAGCTGTTATTCACTTCCTATGTCACATTGACAAAGATTTGACAGATGAATATATATATATATACTGTATATATAGGTGTTCACCCTATGACAGGTGAATATATAACTTTTTGAAGTAGAAGAAAACCAGTTTGGTGTCTCATTAGGAGGTTTTGATCAATAAAGTTAATGAGATGTCACCTTCGGAGTGAGTCCTGCTCCCGGAGGAACAACAGAAACACTCCGACCATCATAAACAACATTCCCACCTAATAAAGGTCCTCAGGATTACTAGAAGTGATGAAACACCCTGCACTAGTAATGCTGTGGGTCACCACTGGAAAACTGCATTGACCAATCAGAACTCCTGTTTATATTTTCCACGTCTCATGCTTCAGATGCATCTCGTATGATTTTAAGCAAGTTTGTCAGTGACTGTATTTAAGAGCACATTGATTGTGACGTTGTGCTGAGTGACAGAACGGTCTTGTGTTTCGGGTCAGCGCCGTTTACAAAGCCACAATCCCATGACAAATTCAATTTCTGCCTAAATCTCCTTCCCATGAAGCTAATTCTGCGTTTTCATAATCTCATTTGGGTTTTGGAAGCTGTAGATGTGATGGATATCGCTCTGCGTTTGCTCCCTAAAAGAGGAAAGTGCCGTGTTAATATTCCCGTCTTATTATATCAAACCCTTTCATTTTACGCTTTTCCATTTCAAACCCACTAAAAGTTTCAGATTGCGTGGAATGATCTGCAGACACACATCACAGATCGCTCTCGTGTCCTCGACTGAAAGAACGCTATTGATCCTTGGAGGCCCAAATCATCAAATCAATTCATTATGCTTCTCTCAGACCTCCAGCTCTGGACGAGACTTTGATGTGACGCCCTGGAGCGAGAGAAGAATGAGAGAAAGCTCATTTCTTTTATCAAAGAGAAGTATGGCCACTTTGACAAAACCTCATTGTCCTTCAAACCCTCCAGAACAAGCGTTTCCCCTCTTCAGAAACAAGTTTGGTTGCCCACAAAACATTCTTGTTCTGAGACAAAATTGAGAGTTCTGTCATTATTTACATGCCCTTGTGTCGTTCCCAACCCGTGTGATGTTGTTTCTTCCCATGAACACAACATGAGGATGTGTGATGA
The DNA here is from genome assembly GCF_965113295.1 of Leuciscus leuciscus. Classification (NCBI taxonomy): domain Eukaryota; kingdom Metazoa; phylum Chordata; class Actinopteri; order Cypriniformes; family Leuciscidae; genus Leuciscus; species Leuciscus leuciscus. The sequence continues at coordinate 1,401,852 of NC_138737.1, forward strand.
ATCTTCTATGAAAAATCCTATTCTTAATGAGTAGTTTATCTTATTTTTGTTTCTTGTTAGGTGGTTGCTGGGGTGTTCTAGGTGGTTGTTAGGGTGTTCCTGGGGGTGATCTGGGTGGTTTGTAAGGGTGTTCTGGTTTCTAGGTTGTTACTATGCGGTTGTTGGGGTGTTCTGAGTGGGTGCTAGGGTGTTGTTGCTTGTTAGGTGGTTGCTGGGGTGTTCTAGATGGTTGTTAGGGTGTACCTGGGGTGATCTGAGAGGTTGTGATGGTGTTCTGGGTGTTGCTCATTGCTTGGAGGTTACTGTGCAGTTGTTGGGGTGTTCTGGGTGCTTGTTAGGGTGTTGCTTGGGTGTTCTGGGTGGTTGTTAGGGTGTTGCTAGGGTGTTCCTGGGGCGATCTGGGAGGTTGTGATGGTGTTCTGGGTGTTGCTGATTGCTTGGAGGTTACTGTGCAGTTGTTGGGGTGTTCTGGGTGGTTGTTAGGGTGATCTGGGTGGTTGAAAGGGTGTACCAGGGTGTTGTTGTTTGCTAGGTGGTTGTTTGGATGTTGCTGGGTTGTACTGGGTGGTTGTTAGGGTGTTCTGGGGTATTGCTGAGGTGTTCTGGATGGTTGTTAGGGAGTTCATGTGGTGATCTGGGTGGTTGAAAGGGTGTACCAGGGTGTTGTTGTTTGCTAGGTGGTTGTTTGGATGTTGCTGGGTTGTACTGGGTGGTTGTTAGGTTGTTCTGGGGTATTGCTGAGGTGTTCTGGCTGGTTGTTAGGGAGTTCATGTGGTGATCTGGGTGGATGAAAGGGTGTACCAGGGTGTTGTTGTTTGCTAGGTGGTTGTTTGGATGTTGCTGGGGTGTACTGGGTGGTTGTTAGGGTGTTCTGGGGTATTGCTGAGGTGTTCTGGCTGGTTGTTAGGGAGTTCATGTGGTGATCTGGGTGGTTGAAAGGGTGTACCAGGGTGTTGGGTGGTGGTTTGGATGTTGCTGGGATGTTCTGGGTGGTTTGCTAGGGTTTTCCTGTGGTGATCTGGGTGGTTGTATGGGTGTTCTGGGTGTTGCTGGTTGCTAGGTGGTTACTATGCGGTTGTTGGGGTGTTCTGGATGGGTGCCACGGTGTTGCTAAGGTGTTAATGAGGTGTCTGGGTGGTTGCTAGGGTGTTGCTGGTTGCCACGTCATTTTAAGTATGCAGAAACAAAAGTTTCAATGTAATAACATTTTATATAACAATGAACAACTGTATTTTGATTAATGTTTAACAAACATTAATAAATGCTTTAAGAAACATATTGCTAATGTTAGATATATTAACTAGTGTTAACAAATGATATATTTATTATTAACACTTTTTTTGCAGTCTGACCGTGACTGGCAAGCTCAAAAATTACGAAAACATCATAAAAGCTTTGCTTGATTTTTTTCTGATACCTTTGTGGTGGTTTTGAAGCTTGACACAGTCATTATTATGAAAAGTATCTGTCTAAACAGTTTTCAAAATCTCTCTGTTTGTGTTCCACTGAAAAATAAAGACATGAGGGTGAATAAATAATGACCAAATTCTCATTTTGAGTGAACTGGCCCTTTAAATCATTACATTTTCCTGCAGTTTGTAATGTGTGTTTTGGGTTCATTCTCCGATATCTGGAGAGTTTTACATTCTCTGTGGGACATTACTGTCCGTTTGAGCCGCGTGTTTACAGGTCAGTGATCGTAACCTGCGAAACGTCACGTTGAGATTTACACGGCTCTCACGGGCCTGTTCTCTCTCAGCAACAACATCTCAGTGTTTGGTCTCGTGGCCGAAGCCAAAACAGGCCACCGTGCCTCTCAGCTTCTCAGAAACCCATCGCGCTTTTACCCCGGTAACCGTTTGCCTTGAGGACAGAACATCTCATCGAGGGTTTCCGAAAGGGTTTGGATCCATTCATTGGATTTTTTTTTCCTTTCCCTTTGAAGCTCAGTTTAAACTCGACACTGTGCAACTCAGGCCCATTACCGTCTACAGAGTAAATATGAGTGGAGATGAGTGATGAGAGCGGCATTGGTGTGAAACGAGACAAAAACAACAGTGTAGAACGACAGAGGGGGGATTGTGATGGTAATGGAGGAGGAAGAGATATAAATAAAGCCTCATAAAGAGACTTTATGAGGAGAAAATGGAAACAGAGTGTCTCAAGAGATTTGAGAAGATCAGACATCACTGTCAATAAAGCTCCTGTAAAACAAACGGACAGAATCCAATGCTAATGGATCTTGGATTCTTCATGGTTTTATATGAAGCGCGTGAACAGAAGAAAAGCAAAGAGCTGGGAAATTAACTACAGAACGTTTGCTTCAGTTTGCTTAGGTCTTCATGACACGTCTTGGAAGAGTGCAGTTTGCTTTCGTGTGTTGATGCATTCCCTGATTAGTCAAGTTTGTTGTGATTGTTTGAGAATGCCTTGCCTGAAAATATTTTAATTATTTATTATCTTGAGCTTTATGATCATAGATAGACAGACAGACAGAGAGAGTTTGCTAGGTGGTAACTAGGTGGCTGCTAGGGTGTACCTGTGGTGATCTGGATGGTTGTTAAGTGTTCTGGGTGGTTGCTAGGGTGTTGGTGGGGTGTTCTGGGCAGTTGTTAAGGGATTGCTGGTTGCTAGATTGTTACTATGCAGTTTGCTAGGGTTCTGAATGGTTGCCAGGTTGTTGTTGGTTGGTTGGTGGGTGGTTGCTATGGTATTGCTGGGGTGGTCTGGTTGGTTGATAGGGTATTGCTTGGGTGTGCTGGGTGGTTGCTAAGGGGTTGCTGGTTGCTCGGTGTTTACTATGTTTTTGCTAGGGTTCTGAGTGGTTGCCAGGTTGTCGTTGGTTGGTAGGTGGATGCTATGCAGTTGTAATGGTATAGCTGGAATAATTTAAATATTTTCTGGGTGGTTGCTAGGTTGTACTGGGTGGTTGCTAGGATATTGCTTGGGTGTGCTGGTTGGTTGTTAGGCATTCTGGGGGGTTGCTAGGGTGTTCTGGGTGGTTGCTATGGGGTTGCTGGGGTGTTCTGGGTATTTGCTGGGGTATTATTGGTTGCTAGGTGGTTGCTATGAGGTTGTTAGAGTGTTTCTAAGGTGATTGGTGTGGTTGCTAAGGTGTTCTGGATGGTTGCTAAGGGGTTGCTAGGTGGTTACTATGCTTTTGCTGAATTGTTCTGAGTGATTGCCAGGTCGTTGTTGGTTGGTAGGTGGTTGCTATGCTTTTGCTGGGGCTGTTCTGGGTCGTTGCTATGAGGTTGTTAGAGTGTTTCTAAGGTGATTGGTGTGGTTGCTAGGGTTTTCTGGATGGTTGCTAGGGGGTTGCTGGTTGCTAGATGGTTACTATGCTGTTGCTGAATTGTTCCGAGTGGTTGCCAGGCCGTTGTTGGTTGGTAGGTGGTTGCTGTGCAGTTGCTGGGTTGTTCTGGGTGGTTGCTATGGTGTTCTGGGTGGTTGCTAGGGCTCAAAAACTTTCTGGGTTCAATATAAGTTCAGCTGTATGTGCAGCATCTGTGTCATTATGTTGATCACCGCAGAAAATAATTTCAGCTTGTGAAAACAAGCACAAATCACATTTACAGTAACAATTACAGTGAGAGTCTGTGGGGCAAAAGACAATTACACAGAGAAAAGCTGTGTGTGTGTGTGTGTGTGTGTGTGTGTGTGTGTGTGTGTGTGTGTGTGTGTGTGTGTGTGTGTGTGTGTGTGTGTGTGTGTGTGTGTGTGTGTGTGTGTGTGTGTGTGGAGTTATATTCACATGTGTAAAGCTGGTCAACTAAACCGAGTTTACATAGTTTTCTCTGGTAATGGATGAAAAAACTGATGGTTGAACCCAAAATGTCCAACTAAAGTGGCATTTATATGACTTTATTTACTTTTTTCCCCATGAGTCCCTCTGAATTAAATGTTCTTCTGTTTGTTTGGATCAGTTTTGTACAAAAATCTCTGGTGTGTAAAAATGTTTTATGATCATTAGACTCTTGTATTTGGAGCTGCCGGCAGGTTTTGTGGTCCGATGCGTTTTGTTATTAGTAATTTTTGAGGTTTCATGTTTTGAAACACGAGGGTCTTCTGAGAAATATGAGCCACGTCACAGTGTTTTACCGCGGTAGATGAGCTTCAGGCAGGTTTAGGGCTGCGGTAAATCAGCGTCTGGTTAAGCCTGGGCTCGATGCTCACACACTCCAGAAAGCTTTTTAAGTATTAACCAGAGCAGCGTTTGAGGAATGTGTGTGTTTGTGTCTGGATCCACTGAAGCCGGATCACATATTTCAGTGTTTAAGAGCCGGAATATCAGTGTTTCCGCCACATTTATAAAGTGTGCTGGAATAATGAAAACAACTTGAGCCCGTAAAGTGCATTTTTACTTTTAGATGGAGTCATAAATACACACACGCACGTCATGCAGTAATTGGTGGTTTAATGCTGCGTGACGGGTAACGTTTGTCTTTCTGACCTGGATCAGCATCATGTATGAACACACACTGCACATCCTCATCATGTCATGTGCAGGTTCTTCTGATCCAGAACACTAATATTAGATCTCAGAGATGATTATCAGTCTGATATCTCTGCATGCTTGTGTTTCTGCAGGACAAGGCAGATCATTCCTGTTGCAGAGCGTGTGTGTGTGTGTGTGAGAGAGAAAGTGTGAGTGTGTGAGAGAGAGAAAGTGTGAGAGAGAGAGAGAGAGAGAGAGAGTGTGTGTGTTTGTGCGTACATGCGTGTATGCATGCGTGAGTGTGTGTGTAGTTCAGTTTGTGTGTGAGTGTCTGTGTCTGTGTCTGTGTGTGTGTGTGTGTGTGTGTGTGTGTGTGTGTGTGTGTGTAAGTGTATGAGTGTGTGCTTGTAAGTGAATGAGTCTTCTTCATTTATATAGCTCTTTTAACAATGTAGATTGTTTCAAAGCAGCTTTACAGAGATAAACGTATAATTTGTGTGTGTGTAAGGGAGAGAGAGAGTGTGTGTTTGTGCATTCATGCGTGTTTGTATGCGTGAGTGTGTGTGTGTGTCTGTGTACGTGTAAGTTTATGAGTGCGTGCGTGTGTGTGTGTGTGTGTGTGTGTGTGTGTGTGTGCGCGTGTGTGTGCGCGCGTGTGTGTGTGCGCGTGTGTGTGTGCGCGTGTGTGTGCGCGTGTGTGCGTGCGCGTGTGTGTGTGTGTGTGTGTGTGTGTGTGTGTGTGTGTGTGTGTGTGTGTGTGTGTGTGCGCGTGCGTGTGTGCGTGTGTGTGTGTGTGTGCGCGCGCATACATGCTTGCGTGTGTGTGTGTGTGTGTGTGTGTGTGTGTGTGATTGCAAAAAGTCGATGCACAGATAATTCAGTTTGTTTTGTCATCTCACAAATGAGACGACCAAGGTATTTTATTTGCTTTTAATTTGCAACAAATCAATGTGCTGTAGTTTGCTGCTGCGCGTACACACACACACACACACACACACACACACACACACACACACACACACACACACACACACACACACACACACACACACACACTCGTGGCGTTTGCTGTGAGATGGACATCACACAGATGTAAAGCTGCTGTGTGTAAAACAGAACTGATAATGATTGTTTCCAAACAGGTTCATCAAACACATCCGGTTAGAAAGCATGTGATATTCTACATGATTTCTGCATCATTTTAACAATTACAGCTACAATGATCTATACAGTAAATGCACACATTTTGTTAAATGAGGTAATCTACGACTAAACAAATTTGCATAGAAAACAGCTGTTTTTGAGTTGCAAATTACAGTATCTTAAATACTAAAGAACTAAGTGCAGAAATGGGTTTCTAAACAATGTCTAAACATTCAAAAATCAAGATATATTTACTTTAGAAGCAAAATGAGTTTTTCCTGAAGTGCAGATGCTGTTTCTCCTCTGGATCTTCATGAGCTGCAGATGTGGAGTTGTTCCTCTGACTGATTAGAGCGGGTCATGTGAGATCTTCACCTTCAGTCTGCATGTGTATTACACACTTGACGTTGTACATGATGAAGGTTTGGACTGGATCCCTGTGGACTCGCTGTGGTGATTATCTCACTGAACATGTGGAGCGTCTGTGTTCCATCAGAGTCAGCGTGGGCTTTCTTATGGATGCCTTACATTCAATAATTGTTCATTCGAATTTCCAATGCAAATATCAGCCCTGCACATCATGCATTTAAAAAACACACACTCGCATATAGGGCTCTATCACACACCCGATGCAATGTGTGTGTTGCGAGTTTCAGCCTGACGCAGTTTTCATTTTCTCGTCCTGCGCCGCGTTGTTTAATTAGCAAATGCATTTGCGCCCATCTGTGGCCCAAGGGCTTCTGGTCTGAGAACCAGGTGTGTGTTCTGGAGTATTGATGGAATGTTGCAGTTTTGAAGAACTGAAATAGACTGAGCCGTTGACCGACTGAAACCTGCTTTAAAGTCAATGGTGCAGTATTATTTTTGTTACATAAAAAGAGCGTGTTCGTAATATATGCGCCTATAGACCTCATGCGCTAGAGAAACGAGGGCGCCGCCATCTTTAGAATATTGTCTTTGAACTTCCGTTTTGCTGTCGCTCTGTATATCTCTATGGCGCTGCTGTCCAGGAGTAATTAGCTTTTGAAGAGCATTTACTTAATGTAAAGTTAATGAAAGTTATCATGAGGATTGTAATGTTTAAAGCAGATGTCTTAACAAATGTCAGTCGACCGGGAAGATTTGAAAACGAGCCGTTCATTAATAAACACGCAAAATCGCTGTGAAAATACAGACCGGAAGTCAAAAGACAACGATCGCAGCGCTGAAAAGGGGCGGAGCTACATAAGGTCTATAGAATAGAGACAAAACACACCCATTACTCATTAAAGGGGTGGCATAATGCCCTTTTCACAAGATGTAAAATAAATCTCTGATGTCCCCAGAGTGTGTATGTGAAGTTTCAGCTCAAAATACCCCACAGATATTTTTATATAGCATGTTAAAATTGTCACTTTTTGAAGGTGAGCAAAAACGCGCAGTTTTTGTGTGCGTTCCTTTAAATGCAAATGAGCTGCTGCTCCCGGCACAGGGAGAGGAGCTTCAAGAGCTTGTGTGTGTGTGTGTGTGTGTGTGTGTGTGTGTGTGTGTGTGTGTGTGTGTGTGTGTGTGTGTGTGTGTGTGTGTGTGTGTGTGTGTGTGTGTGTGTGTGTGTGTGTGTTAGCAGCTCCGATTACCTCACACAGACACACATTGAAAAAAAACTTTTAGCCTTTTATGTTCAAATCGGAGTCAGAAAGAGGGAGAGACTCAAGAAGGACATTTCTGAATGATAGTTGATGAAGTTATGAAGCTGATGTGTAGTTATCTTCTAGTCATTGATTAGCATATTCTGTCTTGATAATCTATAAATCGTGTTCCGGGGGCGGGGTTTATGTAAATTTTAGGGTTAGTGATGTCACTAACCCTGAAGAAGCTCGTGTAGTCTCTACCAGCCGTTTGTTGTAGTCCTTAAAAAGCAATTTCTGTAAAAGCAAATATCTCCCTTTGCTCTGAACTTTGAGCGTCGTAACTTTGCAGATGTTGTTTATGCTCAAACAGCAACATTACACACTAACTAAAGTTAGAAAATTCAAATCATAATCAACCAGCCCTTTAAGAGAATAGAGACAAAACACACCCATTACTCATTAAGAGAATAGAGACGACACTTTTAGACCAGCGCCGGGAGCGCCGACCATTTGTCCCGTCGTCAAACTAGCAGAAGTGGATTCAGACACACACTAAGTGAGCTTTAGACCATGCATGCGCTTAGATCGTTAAAATAGGGCCCATGATCTTTCACAGGAAAGAATGTGTCATGTCAAAAAAAGTCAAATGAAAAGCAAATGTGTTTTTGTTTTTGCAGGTGAACGAGGAGACCGTGGAGAGACTGGTGCTGCAGTATCCACACATCGTGTTCAGTACAGTGATGCAGGACTGTAAGAGAACGCTGGAACGAGCCTATCAGATGGGCTGGAGCCCTAACACATCCACGGCCTCCTAACACACACACACACACACACACACACACACACACACACACCTGTCCATGACGCCACTGCAGAGTCATTATCATAACTATGCCGTTTATTCCGCCTTCCTTTATCAAATGACATTATGCAGCAGAAGCCTCAATATTGTGCTTTGAGTCGTTTGATTTGAACGTCAATGAATATGTTCATGCACACACACACACACACACACACACACACACACACACACACAGACACACACACACACACACACACACACACACACACACACACACACACACACTCTCACACACACACTCACTCGCGCACACACAGGATTCTGACATGCAGCACTGCATTCATTTACATTTACGAAACTCATCAGAAACTTGTTCAGCTCATATTTTACTCTAAAGTCGAGAGAGAGAAATAAGAACTGGCGTTGTTTTTGTTTTTGCATTTTGCATTAGGGAAAAAAAGCTTTTTGGACCACAGGATTTTTGCATTTGGATATTTCCCTGCCACTCACATTAAGTGACGCATCTGGACGTTTCACGCACATGTTATTTGTTTGTTATTCTCATTATTGTCGAAGGTGATTTTCATTAGAATCTCATTACAGAAACACACATGAAAATCAGCATTCAACCCTGATGTAGAAATACTTACAATTTAGTATTATTGTTATTATCATTAATATTATTATGCATTTACGCATTGCATTATTTTGCATTGCAGTAATGATAATTTGAGGGTAAATGTTCATTTACATTAATTTTACATTTACAGTAATTCACTGCAAAACATGATGTTCTTCCTCAGTGTTTCTGTCTTGTTGTCCAGCACAAACATCTAATCATTCATAAATCAAGATACATTTACTGGAGAAGAAGCAAAATGACTGAAGATATTAAATCTTGTTTAATGAGAAAAAAATGCACCAAAATTAAGTGAGTAGAAAAAATATTAAGGAAAAGTATCTGCCAATTGGGGTCAGAAAAATAACCTTCATTCAAAGGGAAAATAAGTTTATTTTTTTCATTTACTGAAGAAGCAAAATTACTTATTCTGAAAAAAAATAAAAAAAATAAAATATATATATATATTAATATCTGCCAATGGGGCCAGAAAAATAATCTAGTTTTCCCTTGAATTAAGTTTGTTTTGGCCGATATTAAGCACAAACTCAATTATTATTATTATTATTATTATTTGTCATTTTGCTTTTCACATAAATGTATCTTTTTTAAGAATGTTTAGATATGTGTGCTGGAAAACAAGACAAAAGTGTATGTATTAAAAATAAAGTTGCAATGCAAAAAAAATCTGAATGGTCCAAAAAAAATATATATATTCCTAATTTTCTTCATGCAAAAATATTTCTCTCTGTTGATTTTGGGGTGAGTGTGTGACGTGACGGGCTTCATGCGAATCTCCTCTTTAGACTTCCGTTAGTTAGAGTTCATTTAGACACGTTACACTTTGCTTAGGAATGACACCGTCTCTGTTTCAGTGAGCGTGGAGAAGTGTGACGAGAGCGTGACGTCACGTACGTGTTGGTGTTGTAGATCTAGACGTGGAGATCAGGACGCGTGGTGTTGATTTCGTTTGAGATGACGTCGTTTACTCTTGTGAATCTGTAACCCTGTGGTTTGGAGTTTGTTTGGATGTAAACTGATTTTTGTGTTCAGTTTTTTTGAGATATATCCACCATATGGAAGTGTGCATACCCTGTGAATATTTGATGATGATGATGATGATGATGGAGTGTGTGACCCATTCGAGATGCTGAGTTTGAGGTAGAGAGGTTAGTTACGTCACTCATCTACACGTCTTCTGTTTTCTCCTTCAGACGAGCAGGGGATTTTTATACGGTGTCCGTAGCGCTCGCTCGTGAATGCAGGAAGACTTTAGTTACAGTCTTGATCTTTTACTGTACTGGGGGATTTGAGTCAATTAAAAACCACGATTCTACTTCACGGGCTCCTGGTGTCATTTGAATCGAGCGAGTGTGTGTGTGTGTGTGTGTGTGTGTGTGTTTGAGAAGCTCGGATCTGGATCTGCTGAAGCTTCATTTATTAAATGTTATGCTTTCAGATACTAATTAAAATGCTGATTTACACATTTGACCATGTTTAATTCCAGAGATTTCTGGATTTATCCCAATTTATCCTGGATTTATCCCTAATCCCAAATTCAACTCAAAATGTGAAAAGTTTTCCGTTTCTCTCTGGGTTAAAGTAGTGTGATTTTTATTTCATTTGACATAACTAAAATAATAATAAAAACAATTGAGTAAAAATGATTCTACTTTATAAACTATATCTACAGACCCTTTCCAAAAAATGGTGGAATATCATGGAAAAGTTTATTTATTTCAATAATTCCATTCAAAACGTTAAACTTCCATAGATTGTAGATTCAGGGTCCACAACTTAAACGATTTCAAGTATTTAGGTGTTTATTTGTACATAATTTGGGCTTCCAGCTCATAAAACCCACGAAAACAGGATTTCAAAAAATTTGAATATTACATGAAATCACACAGTAATTATACAGTAATACCATGGTCATTGAAGCAGGTTTTGGTTCTTTTGGCAGTGTGGGCAGGTGCAATTTTTGGAAAGGGTCTGTATATATTTGAGTATGCATAATGGCATAAGTATATGTATATAAATGTATAACTGTATGACATAAATATGTGTGTAATTAAATAACACTTTTATACATAAACGTTTTCTGTTGCCATGGAGCTCAGTTTTTGTTCATCTATTATGTTTTTTTTTTATAAAAAATTTTATGGCAAACAAGAAGTTGAATATGTCATAAACAAATATAATAAATATTTATTATGTTTGTTTAAATCCACCCTAAAAAAAAAATCCAGAGATTTTATTCTAAAAATTCAACTCAAAATGTGAAAAGTTGACAATTTCTGTCTGGGTTATAGTAGTGATTTTATTTTATTTTACTTAAATAGATATATATACATTTTAGTAAGAAAAGAAAAGAAGAGATATATATAGGCCTATATATATATTATTGCATGAATATACATGTGTAATTATATAATTTTTTTATATAGAAACGTTTTATGTGGATATGAAGCACTTTTTAAATTCATTTATTATGTTATAATTTTTCTTGTTTATTTATTTCATTTTTGGTGTTGAAGAAGTTGACTACGTCATTAACTCAAATTATGATGTTATTAACATTTTGTTTTTTTCTGACAGGCTTTGAACTGAAGTAGAACCATGTAAATTCAATGAATTTTATAATCATTATTAGTCTTTTTTTTATGTTGTATTTATCTATCTTTATTATTTAAATATTTGAACTGTAAAGTACTTTTACACTGTATTTTTGAACTGCATTTATGTTATGCTGATTTAACGTCATTTTATTGCAGTATTTACTTTTACTGTAATACATGAATGAAAATCATCACTGAGAATAATGATAAACACAAACAAACCTAAAGCAATAACACACCTGGACAAGTTACAGTAATTAACTGTTCTTAATTGTTATGGAAGTGAAGTCATAATGCAAAACGGTCCTAAAATCAGTTTAATTTTTGTTAAACCAAATGCAACTTTTTATTTTAAAAAAGCATTTTTTTTCTTTCTGATACTTTTTGTTTTGCCCAAAACTTTTAAAATATGGTGAAATCAGGCAAAAACTTGCATTATTTGCTCTTAGATTTTTCTTTAAAGTTAAATGCAGACATGAAGACTATGATCTGTGTGATCTGTGATGATTTTGACTGACAATATTCAATATTATAATAATATTGATTCGGCTGTTGATCAATTTGAAGTCCATTTTGAGGGTGTTTGTGAAGGCTGAGAGCGTCTGATGAGAAGCGGCCTTCACTCCAGTAATTACATCTCTAAATATTCATGTGGTCATTAAACTCTGAGCGGGTTTCCAGAACCTCTGACCGGGAAGGACGTTTGTCCTGTCGGAGCGGACGAACATCTGAAAGTGTGTGAATCGTGATCAGAAACGCTGATCAGTGTACAGTGATTGGGAATACCAGGGTACTCATAGACGTTGGAACAGGGGGGGCGGGGGGGTCGGCCGCCCCCCCCCCCCACCACCACCCCTTTTCCCCACCCCTCTAGGGGTCAGCCAGCTGTTTTTTTCGTTGTTTTTGGTTTCCATTTTATATATACAGAATCTGAATTAAATGTTTGATTTAAGCCTACATTTCAACATTTTGTGTCATAAAATTTCTTGTTTTTAAGCCATTCGCACGTACGGTCACACCGTTGTGATCAGTCTAGGCTGGTTCCTGGAGCGTTTCACACCGGTGTGATCAGAACGGTCAGTGCATCACATGATCAACTGCTAAATTCAAATGTTGAATTTAGCCAGAGACAGGCGCGCTCAGAGCTGTCATATATCACAACTTTTCAGTGTTTTCAACCACATACTGTTTATTTTAGGTTTCAGACATATAAATTCACATAGCCTAAGTAGGCTACTAAAAAAACAATACATTTAGAATTTGTAAAATACACACTGATGTCTATAGACATCAGTGTGTATTTTACAAATTCTAAATGTATTGTTTTCGGAGGTAATAATAATCCTTTCCATTATAATTCGACACGTTTTATTCATATCAGATACACATTGTGTAAGTAACTTTAATGTTTACTCTATTCTTCTCCCAGTTCACCAGCCACTTACTTTTATGTATTTCGGGAGAAGTGGATGAATGTGAAATTTACACGTGTTGTAAATCCAACAGATCCGATTCTCTGAACTGGGTCTGCGGCACAAATTAACACGGCGGCGCCCATCGCGCATACAGCTCAACTAACGCGATCGTTATAAAGGTGTTTAAACAACAATACACTTCCACTTGCATATATTTGACAATCGGAATATCAGATATTTCATGCCATAGCTAACACATTTGTGAATATTCTGAATAAAAAAGGAAAAATGACATAAAAGCAGATCATCATTCATTCAGCGCTGTTGACTTTAGAGCGCTCCGTGGATAGACTGAAGGAGTGGTCCGTGGAGCTCGCTGAACTCCAGACACACATGGCCACGTTTTCTGCGCGTTTATGACCGTGCTCTGCGTAAATGCATTGCCTCTTTTGACGCGTTTTGACATAGATTTCATTGAAGGTAAATTGGAGCGGCCACACTGAGCTGTGCGTAACGCCCACAGACTTGAAGTGAACGAGACAGAGGCTGTCCGGTAGCCTACTGTCTGAAATGGTTAACTCTGTGGGGATGCATGTGCAAAACAGGTTTAACTAATCATAAAGTCAATCAGGATACATAACACAGGCTACTAGGCCTACACTAACACCCCCCCCCCCCCCCCCCTCAAGAATCCCGCCCCCCCCCCCCCCCCTCAAGAATCCCGCCCCCCCTCTCACAATATAGTTCCCACGTCCCTGAGGGTACTTTCGGTATTGTAAAGTGTTTCTGGTTGTTCTCATGTGTTTCAGTAATAAGTTTGTTTTCCTCCAGACTTCTTAGACATGAACTCAAGGCTGAACGTTACTGAAGGCGATTGCCGTTGTCATCTGGGTTTAACACACGTCGTTCCTGAAGGCCAGATCGAGGGCTTTGAGAAATCTAGTTAGCTTTGTTTACGTCTCGTCACCAGACACCGTGTTATCAAGCATACGCCGCATCAATATATACGTCTGGCCTTCTGTGTGTCTTCTGTAATCTGCAACAAGAATATTTTCATATTCCTAAGGCGTGTTCAGACCTTTATTTTGAAATGGCAATGAACATGAAAAATCATGAAAGAATGGTAGAAACTTCCCATATTACTTCTGAATAGAATGTCTACTTCATAAATTGTATGAAAATTGTGGAAATAATGGTTCAGATCACTCGAACCACATATGGAAATGGAGGCGCCCTTATATGGGCAGGGATGAGTCTGGTTGTCACCTAGTGAAAAAGTTTGGTACTGCGCCCAAACAAACTCTTACTGAAAGCTCATTTTTTGAGATATCAACCTAAATTTTGAAACACAACTTGTTCAGATTTTTTACTTTTAGAGTCTTAGAGACTTTTAGAGTTTGAGTCGCCCAGGTTTAAAAAAAAAAAATTTGATATAAAATATGAATAATTAAATTTTTTACATTGTACATTTCCATAAACTCAAACTTCTATAACTTTTTTTCTGTTTCACTTTCTTCATTTATTTCACTTCTACAAAAATCTGCCAAATGTCTTCTTTAAAACAAGACCAATTGGACGTCTATACTCCAAAGCATTCTTTAATTACAACCATTTAAGTTTGAAATGTGCATTTTCATGTCTACTCCAAAAAAAGTAGTTAACAGGTTAAGCGGTTCATCTATAAAAATGATGTTCTTCCTCAGTGTTTCTGTCTCGTTCTCCAGCACAAATATCTAAACACTCTTAAATCAAGAGACATTTACTGGAGAAGAAAAATGTTTGAAGATATTAAGTCATTGTACAATGAAAGATTGAACAAAATTAAGCTAATTTATTCATTTTCCCTTTGGATTAGATTATTTTTCTGTCCCATATTGGCAGATATTTATTTAAGCCTAAAATTGCTTCATTTTGATACATTTTTCAATAAACAAAGCTTAATATCTTCAGTCATTTTGCTTCTTCTCCAGTAAATGTATCTTGATTTAAGAATGTTTAGATATTTGTGCTGGAAAACTGGACAGAAACACTGAGGAAGAACATATTTGTTTTGCTGAGTAAATTAATGTTTCGTCGACCGCAGATTTCTTCCTCTTTCTTCCTCTTTCTTCCTCTTTCTTCCTCTTTCTTCCTCTTTCTTCCTCTTTCTTCCTCTTTCTTCCTCAGGTTTTGGCTGTTCATGGAATGTGAGAAATGTTTTCCATCCATTTCTCTGGTGTTGTCCCGTGTTTTTCTTCGGTTCATACACTGTAACTGTGTTTTGCTCTGACTCAACTTCTCGATTAATAATGGACGTTTCCTCAAATTCGCCTCTGACTTCCTCAAAACCAGAGTTTGGAAAATCCCGTCCAATCCGACATCAGCGTCCCGACTCTGGGATTCAGAAGCTCGTAGACGTGAGGAGGAGGACGAGGCTTTTGAACTGATTCTTATAGCTGTGTATTTGATGATCAAGAGTAATAATTATAATGAAATCATATTTCTCGCTTGACTTACAGATCCAGTGGCTCTCAGGTGTGTAATCTGAAAGGAGGAAATATGTTAAATGTAAAATAGTTTTTTCAAGATAAACTTTGATGTTGGCTTGAGAAAGCAGAACGTTTGAAGTAGTTTTAAAGTTTGAAGGTCAGATAGATAGATGGATGGATGGATGGATATTGATATTGATAAACCTTTATGCATTTAACGGCATGCATTAAAGATTACATTAATGCATTTACATTATGTTCAAGGCTGCATTTTATTGCATCTCTTGCATTCCCTGGGAATCAAACCCATGACCTTGGAGTCGCTGGTTTAATCTTAGTCTCTCTAAACTGTTGTTTATGCTTATACAGCAATACAATGTAAAGAGTGAAATATTTCCTTTAGCTTATGTAAAGCACTACACTTGCAACACTGAGGTCATAGGTTCGATTCCCATGGGATGGAGTGAAATGATAAAAATGTATTGCTTGAATCCCTATAATGCATACAGTGAACTACAGTCATGTTGCATAGCAGTGTCTATGAGCTCCAGACTCCTTTATAAATCATATTTAGTATTGAATGCCATCATAGTGTGTTTGATTGACAGAATGCAGCAGGTTGTGTGTGTGAAACCCCTGTGGTTGTGTTAATCACACCGGTAAAGGTAGAAGGTTAATGAATCTCTCACAGCACATTCACATGCTTACAGTAAGTTGACATTTGTTGCTCTTTCCTTTGCTTTTTTTTCTTTATGAATGTAAAAACCCTGTGAGAAATGCCCTGATTTCCATGCAGGACGAGTCGCTCGTATGCAGATCTGGGAACGGATGACATTTCAAAGTACTTATTTGTGCAAATCTTTGTTTTAGATTGTAAAGGTCACAGAATGAGTCCCACTTTCTTCATTTAAATAGAACACGAGGAAAACATGCAAAACCCGTCGTCACCACACCGGTGTGTGTGTGTGTGTGAGTGAGTGAGTGAGTGAGTGAGTGAGTGAGTGAGTGAGTGAGTGAGTGAGTGTGTGTGTGTGTGTGTGTGTGTGTGTGTGTGAGTGAGTGAGCGAGCGAGCGATTGTGTGTGAGTTGGTGTGTGTGTGTTAGAGAGTGAGAGTGTGTGTGTGTGTGTGTGAGTGAGTGAGTGAGTTGGTGTGTGTGTGTGTGTGAGTGAGTGAGTGAGTGAGTTGGTGTGAGAGTGTGTGTGTGTGTGTGTGTGTGAGTTGGTGTGAGTGTGTGTGTGTGTTAGAGAGTGAGAGTGTGTGTGTGAGTGAGTGAGTGAGTGAGTTGGTGTGTGTGTGCGAGTGAGTGAGCAAGTGTGTGTGTGTGCGAGTGAGTGAGCGAGTGAGTAAGGGAGTGAGAGTTTGTGTGTGTGTGTGAGTTCATCTGTACAAAACGTCACAGTGACACAAATTTACTTGCATTTAATTGGTCACAAAATTTCATCTTACATTACAAACTTAGTTTTTGTCACTTTTTATTTTATTTCCCGGTTTATCATTGATTATTAAAGTAATTGATTTTGTCCTTTTTTCCCCCGTTGAACACAAAAGAAGATATTTTGAAAAATGTTGTACCTAAAATGAAAGTCAACATTTATTAAAATGCGTCTCCTTTTATGTCCCACAGAAGAAAGAACATCAGCGGCAGAATTTACACAGTGAACTTTGAAAAGAAAGAAAATAATGGTTCTCACATTACTTATCTTTAATAGCAAGAGCAGAAATCTCCATTAGTTTTGAATGAACATCCGTTTAGCAGTTCATTGACTTTAACTCTTCGTTCCTCATCGTTTGTCCTCTGACATTTCTGACTGTTTTCACTGCAAAACATATTTAAATTTAATTTTGACTTAATTTTGATACATTTTTCATTAAAGTGGTGGAATAATGCCTTTGTCACAAGATGTAAAATAAGTCTCTGATGTCTCCAGAGTGTGTGTGTGAAGTTTCAGCTCAAAATACCCCACAGATATTTTTATATAGCATGTTAAAGTTGTCAGGGGGCGGAGCTTCAACAGCTCACACTCATACACACATGCATTGAAAATTTCAAAAACGTTTAGCCTTTTATGTTCAAACCGGAGTCAGACAATGATGGAGAGACTCAAGAAGAAGTGACAACATGTAGAAGCAACAGGACATTTCTGAATGTTAGTTGATGAATTTATGAAGCTGATGTGTAGTTATCTTCTAGTCATTGATTAGCATATTCTGTCTTGATAATCTATAAATCTTGTTCAAGGGGCGGGGTTTATGTAAATTTTAGGGTTAGTGATGTCACTAACCCGGGAGGAATGTGGTGTAGTCTCTACCAGCCGTTTGTTGTAGTCCTTAAAAAGCCATTTCTGTCAAATAAAATATCTCCCTTTGCTTTGAACTTTGAGCGTTGTAACTTTGCAGATGTTGTTTATGCTCAAACAGCAACATTACACACTAACTACAGTTAGAAAAGTCAAATCATAATCAACCAGCCCTTTAAGAATGTTTAGATGTTTGTGCTGGAAAACAAGACAGAAACACTGAGGAAGAACATCATGTTTGCATTGTTTATGAACCATTTTTAGAATAAAAAAACAAACATTATTCAGACTTCACATGTTTGTGTTTGATGGAAAGACGTTTAATACACAGAATCTCAAAGTAAACACATGATGGTGATACTGAATTAACAGCTAACTCGTTCAGCTTCGTGTTCTGAGAGATTCTCAATCTTCATGTGGCTCGTTTTAAAACCAGAATCTGACCGTATGAAGCTGGATGTTCCTCTGATGTTCCTCTGATTAATGTTCATGAAGAACAGCTGAAGCTCCGGTCGACTCCGGACTCTTCTGAGATGGATTGTTCGGTATCCGTCGTCTTTGTAATCGTGTTTATTCTGTGTTTTAAATGAATGTGTTTATCGCACAGGCTGAAATATGAGCTCAATATCAGCTTGAGCTTCACATTCAGATCAATATAATAAGCCGTCTCACGCTCATCCAGCGACTTTTGAGGAGAAATAATTGAATTTCGCCGTCAGCAAGATGAATAGTTTCATAACACAGATTGGGTTTGAAGTCCATTTGCGGCGTTTGTGAGCATTATCTGCGTGTTGAGGATGAATGTCATTAATGAAGCACTTTAATAGTTTGATAATGAGGCTCAGTGACACGCTGTGTCCATTACACTACATTATCTGAAGAATAAAACACAACGCTGTGAAACACACTCAAGACAGCAGTTCGTGTTATAACATCAGCCTCAAACAAAAGATCTTAATGAACGTCAAACACGGGTCAGATGTTGCTGTCAAACTCAAATATTCTCACGTTTGATGTCTAAATGCTCATCTGAACTCAGCATCGCTATTAAAATGTGCTGAAGTAAAACTCGGGTGAAACTCATGAAAGGATCCGGCTTGTGTTTCACTCTCTTTAATCATTTCAACACAGATCTCTGTGTCCAGTCTGAGCTCGATTAATGAGATTATAGTTATGGAAACGGAGGATGGATGTGCTTGTTTCTCAACATAAACATCCGAAAAATAGACTTCATTTTCTTTATGCTAAATTGTGTATCATTTATTTCTTCAGGTTTTGGGGTGAAATAAATAACCTGGACTGGTGAGATTCACATATTCAGCCTTTTCTGACTGTAATTCTTGTTCTTTTAGTGGTTTTCTTTAAAATGCTTGGTAACACTTTATAATAACTGCACGCTATTAATCATTAGTTAATCATTAGTAAACAGTTAATTCATCATTTATAAAGCATTAATAGACATTAATAAGCAGTTTATAAATACAGCTATAAATGCTTTGTTCTTGATTTAAAAGCATATCTATAATGTGTTTAATAATTGTATTTTCATGCTTTATTAATGATCAATTTATCATTTCTAAATTAAGTATCGCATTATTTACAAACTGGTTATTTAGGAGTTGTCAGTGGTTCATAAGATCACTTAGAAAGTGTAAGTAAATGATTAATAAACTGTTTAAATACATATTATTATTCAGACATATAGTAATAGTTATTAGTGTTAATAAATGCTTTATTAACATGTATTTCTACTGTAATTCAGGGTTAATTCGGGTAGATATAAAGCATTTAGTAGTGGTCAGTTCACTATGTGTGTGAGCTCATCTAAAGTGAGGACTAGTTATGCCTTGTAGAGCGTTTATAAAGGAGGTTTAAAGACTCAGTTTCTTCTAAACAGAAAAAGGAAATAAACACACACAGTGATACAGAACATAGAAATATTAACAGTCTTTAAATCTCGTTTATAAACGCTTTACAAGGCATAACTAGTCCTCACTTTAGATGAGCTCACAAAACTAGTTAACTGACCACTTCTAAATGCTTTATAACTACCTGAACTAACCCTGAATTACAGTGGAAATACATGTTAATAAAGCAATTATTAACACACTAAGTAACTATTACTATATGTCTGAATAATAATACTGTATGTATTAAAACAGTTTATTAATCATTTACTCACACTTTCTAAGTGATCTTATGAACCACTGACAACTCCTAAATAACCGGTTTATGCTATACTTCATTTAGAAATGATAAACTGATCATTAATAAAGCATGAAAATACAATTATTAAACACATTATAGATATGCTTTAAAATCAAGAACAAAGCATTTATAGCTCTATTTATAAACTGCTTATTAATGTCTATTAATGCTTTATAAATGACAAATTAACTGTTTACTAATGCTTAACTAACGATTAATCGCGTGCATTTATTATAAAGTGTTACTAAATTATTTTCTGTGCGTTTCTTTTAGGTGAAATTTACTGCAAAAAAAAAAACTATGGATGCAGGATTAAGGCTTATCTTAAATTTACAGTAAATAAATAAATAAATAATGTCAAAATACCAAACTGCTCTAATCTTTCTTGTTACCTAATATACTGACAACCACCTTAAAATGACAAAATCATTGATCAAAGTTCATCATAAGTAGCTTTTCCACAGGCTAAAATATATACTAATATATTATTTATGTGCGATAACATGTGAATAATGCAATAAACAGTCATTAAGCAACATAAGATGGAACATAAAACCCTCATGTGCATTACTGATTAGAATAAAAAGAAACATAATTATTAAAATGAAAAATCACTGTAACCGGGAATTAGAAATGCAGCAGGTTTATGGTTTTTCACTGTAAATTACAAGATGACGTGTAGTTTTCACTTCCACAAACTGTACATTTACTGTACAATGACACAAAATGTCCCTTTAGATATATTAGAGTTTTGCACCATATAAAGGGAACTTATTGTTAACCAATGAATGCATTTTTAGTCTTTTGCCGTTAAAATTATTTTTACAGTAAAAATAGTTCAGCTTAAAAACTTCAGTTGCCGTCTTAAATTTTTAGGTAGGCCTATATGCTGTACAAGTCAAATTTTTTGCTTAGTTGAAGCATGCATAACTTAAAAAATGAAGTTGGTTAAATTATTTTAACGAGTTGAAGTAATGTAAAAACATGTTGCCATAACTTATTGATCATATCCGTTTTTACAGTGCAGATCGGCATGATCAGACACTTCCATATCTTCTTCTGAAAATGCTTTCTTTACTCTTCCTTTTGTGTTTCTATCCTGCGAGATCAACTCCGTGTGTGACTCGCACTCATTTGGCAAAGAGAAGTGTGTGTTTGTGTGCGAGAGAAAGACCCAGATCTATTAAATCAGACGCTGAACATCAAACCGGTCTCTGAACGCTCGTCCATCCCTTTCATCCAATCGATTCCTCCAGCCCTGTTAGAACGCTCAGGTTTGTGTCAAACGGCTTCATGTTAAAGCTTTTGTTCAAACACACACACTTCTGTTCGTTTCAGAGTCTCCAGCAAACGGAAATCCATGGTTTCATGAGTTCAGAGCATCAGTCGCTCATGCTGAAGCTACAAAACCTCGAATGAAAAGCTCAAACAATGCAAAACCCCATCAATGCATTCATATCTGACAGAGCTATATTGATCTGAGACGTTATTTCAATCACTGAATTATACCGTCAAATCTCAACCCATCAGAACATTAAAATAACCGTCTAATAAAACACGAACTCTTTCTGCTCGTGTGTATCGATCAGCATTTCGTGTGTTCCAGTAAATATAGGCCTATATATAGACCCGGTTTGATGTTGGAAATGCGTCCCGTAAAGATAAAGGCAATTGGGAAATGGATGGTGGCTTTTAGTTCAGTAAGTGGACGAGCGTTTGGCCGTCGCTCTGGTTCTGAAATGAGCCGTCGTATAAACCCTCATTTCTGCTGCAAAAGCCCAGGCGTGGGTTCATGTGGTTTGATCCAATCATTGCACACAATGCTTTTACAGAGGACGGATCGGCGGGTCGAGCGGATGTCAATTGTGTAGCAATTTTCCACCGGCGAAACCTGAAGCCTCCTGTAATTCGACAACAGTTTGAGGCGCGAGAACCACACAATCCCGTATTTTAGCTGTAATGTGATTTTCTGTTCCTGCTGTTTCCTTTGCAACATCTGAGCTATAACCAACACCCTCATCATCATCATCATCATCACCCTCATCATCATCATCATCATCATCGTCTTGATCTTCATATGCAAACGCTGGTAATGTCATCAGGATAAACGCTTGTTTTCTTCTCCACACAGCAGGAGTTTGCTTCAAAAGAGCTTTTGTTTGTCGGATAAGGAAACATCTCTCCTTGGTTTTGTTCTCTGATACGCAGGAGCTCAAATGAAAGACTCGTCTCGTAGACACACACACACACACACACACACACACACACACACACACACACACACACACACACACACACACAGGTTATGACAGCTGAGGTTTTCTCTAAAGGCTCATGATCTAAGAAGCCCAAACACACTCCATCCTTTAAAGCTCACACTCTTCAGCAGAGTCTCTCACTAACACACCAACACACCAGTTATTTTACTATTAGTATACGATTTATTCATATTTTGAATAGCATTTATATTTTCAGGTGTACCTATACATTAAATTTTTTTTTGTAATTTTGTGCTTTTGTCATTTTTATTTCTTTTTTATATTTCTCAAGCTTTTTTTATTTCAGTTTTATTTACAATTTTAGTCATTTTAGTATTTCAAGGCAAGGCAACATTTATGACTTCATATAATATGTATATTTTATTATATTCATATTTTTATATTATAACTTCAAGTACCAAAAGTAATGTTAATAGTGCCATTTTTTTTATTAACAATAACAACAGTGGTCAGTATTAAAATGCATTTATATTGTGCATGTAAGCAGCCATTTTCATTAGTTTTTTACATCTTTTTCTTACTTCCATTTTATTTTTTTTATAATTTTAATACTTCACTTTAATGTAATTAATTGCCAAGGTAACATTTCATATTTTTATTTCATTTCAGGTGTTCATTTCTAATATTTTACACTTTATTTTATTTGAGCTTTATTTCAATTCTGGAAAACAATTTCTAGTAGTTTTAGTTAAAAACAACAACAATGCAGAAGCGCAGAACAGTTTGTCAGTGTCAGAACAAGCCGGATCCGAATCTGCTCCTGTTTTATCCCGTCGTTTCTCCTCATGCGCCTCATAACAAATGTATGACCTATGCATTTGTTTCATGAAATATCAATATAAATATAGCCTCGAGCTATAGACGTGGCCAAGCATGGCCTACATTTTAGTAAACACAATGACTTGAAGGTCAACTGAGGAACATTATGATGTATGGTGAAATTAAATAAATAAATAAACCAAGTATTTTTTTATTTAATTTTTTGTGCTGTTAAAATTTTTCTTCATCCTTCATTTTCGTGCGGGTCATAAGGGATTTTTTTCCACCATAACCTCTAGCCTGAAATCACATTAAAACATTGATTATTGTAAATGCATGAAATTCACCATTTTGCTGCATATTTTGCCATTATCTTCCCAACCACTAAATTATCCTAGTCTTTCCTTTCTCTTTAATTCCCAAACAATGCAACCGAACTCGATCGCTCCCAATATCATGATGTTTGCTGTGAATCTGTTGTTTTAGTGGGATTGATCTGGTTTTAGTGGGATTGATCTGGTTTTGTTGCATTTGCTGTGTCCTAATTGATCAATGATCTGAAATTATGTGCTTCTAAAAAAATTCAGTGGCCAAAAACTCATTGGCTGTGAAAAGTTGGCGATAGATGTTGAGGTTCAATATACACTGTAAAAAATTATTTTCATGATTTGTTATCACAACTTTTTATCTTTTGTCAAATCAACTTAGATAATTAATGTGGTTCAGTTAACATGCTATTTTGAGTGTATGTAAATTAAACCCAATCTCCTTCATTGCATTAACTCAAATTTTTTATGTCAACTAACTAAAAATTTTAAGGCAAATAAGGTAACTTACTTTTTTTTTATGTTAAACCAACAATAACTATACACTCTTAAGAAAAATAGAGTACTAAATAGTACTAATAGAACCCTTTTTATAAGGTTCCTTATAAGAACCATGCTTTGAAAGTGTCATATAGGACCTTAAAAAGCATAAACATAACACTTAAACATTGGCTGTGAAAAGTAGGCTATTCACTCTGTGTGTGTTCTCGGATCCGATGGTGAAAACACCAGGTGTAAATGCCCTCCGAAACACATTGAAACCGATCACACAAACCACTTCAGATTGTTTTAAAATAGTGGGACTAAATCTGGACCACAAAACCAGTCACATGGGTCAATTTTTTTTAAATTGAGATTTAAACATCATCTGAAAGCTGAATAAATAATCTTTCCATTGATGTGTGGTTTGTTATGATGGGACAATATTTGGTCGAGATACAACTATTGAACATCTGGAATCTGAGGCAAAAAAATCTAAACATTGAGAAAATCTCCTTTAAAGTTGTTCATTTATGTTGGCGATTGTGCAGCATTCACTCACACACATACATGTTTTATATATTTACGGTAGGAAATTTACTAAATATCTTCATGGAACATGATCTTTACTTAATATCCTAATGATTTTTGGCATAAAAGAAAAATGGATAATTTTGACCCATACAGTGGATATTGCCACAGATATCCCCGTGCGACTCCAGACTGGTGACGTGATCCAGGGTCACACATGATCTTACCAGTGTTGATGCCGCTCTTTCTCTCTCTCCTATCGCAAAAAATAAACTGATAAATAAAATGCAGGTCATTTTATATAATTTGCATATTGAATTTGCATATATCGGAGAGTAAAAACTCATTAATCACCAGAGATCTAGACTATAGTGTGACATGTTTCTAACTTCCCATCGCAGTTTCTTCTCCGTAACCTCTTCCCGTTTCACACCCTTCATCTCTCCACAAACACTGATGGGAAATTGCCTCTGACCCGAAGAAATTACATTAGAGCCGTTATAAAGTCGTTGAGAGAGGATCAGGCCGTCCTCCAAAGTACATACATATTTAATTTCTCCACACACACCATCAAAAACTCAAATGATGGAACAATGTTTGTGTCTGGTCTCCCAGCGATGGAAGACAAATCGACTGGACAAGAACGTTGCGGTCGAAGGCTTTGGCAGAACTCGTACGCTTTAGTTGAAGATTTCAGAGGTGATGTTTTTCTTTATGGATATGATAAATGATTCTGTGGATGACTGATGTTCATAAGCACATCCACCATGATCTGAGCCTGTATACACACTTCAGTATTCCTCATCAGTCAGGGTTAGTGATTTGGACAAACCCTGTATAGTAATTGTTAAACCAGTAATAGCATGTAACTCATTCGTCACAGAAAGCTGTGTCCAAGTGGTCTGGGTATTTGCTGGGGTATTACTGGTTGCTAGGTGGTTGCTATGTGGTTGTTCGAGTGTTTCTAAGGTGATTGGTGTGGTTGCTAGGGTGTTCTGGATGGTTGCTAAGGGGTTGCTAGTTGCTACAGTATGCTTTTGCTGAATTGTTCTGAGTGATAGAAAAGGGTTATTTTAAGAAATGTTAACTCATTCCTCACAGAAAGCACTGATTGAAAACAAGTTGATTATTATAAATATGCTTCTATATTTTCAAGATTCTTTATTGGCATTCAACTTTTAACATTAATGGAACTTTCCTTTTCCTTTCCAATGCACAAAAGGCTCTTTATAGTGGAAAAAGTGGGTTATTTTAAGAAATGTTCACTGAAAGCTTGTTTGGCATCGATGCAAACTTTTACTTTTAAAAGTATTTTTTTTTTTTAAGTTAGTGGATACAGTACATATTCATATGTTCTGTGTGTTTATGCAATATGTTCTCAACTCAAATGTCAATTTGATCCCCTTATGTTGATTTGATCCCTTGTTAGGGTCCATTCAGCCTATGCTTTTATTCTGTATTTATATGAGTAAAAACCCGATTTAGTTTTCAATTCTTGTGTTTAACTTAAAAAATATATTAATTGCAATGAAATATTGCACTTTAAACAGTCCTGATTATAATGCATTATACACACCAGTGTTATTTTATTTTTATTATAGTTTTATTAATATTTTGAATGAGCTTTTATTTTATAATTTTTGTTACTTTTTTAAATATTGCTATTTAGGTTTAATTTTATTTTATTTCAGTTTTAGTTCCTTTTTATAAATTTAATGCTTCAACTTAAATTTATTTCAGTTTATTGCCAAGACAACATTTCTTATTTCTAGTTTAGTTTATTGCAGCTTTATTTCAATTAGCATGTTTTTAATAGTGTTAGTTAATGATAATAACTGGTACAGTCTCATCGCTAGAGGAGAGAAATATGACGATTCTCAGGGTCTCCTGCAAATGTGGGCGGGGCTTGATTTTGTCCGTGTGGAATTGATTGGATGGTTGTGGTTTGCTATTGGCTGATCTCATGTGAGTGACAGGTTGCCCCGCCCACATCCTCAGAGAAGAGAAGAGATGCAGCAAGAGGAACTTATTCTGATTCAAGATTAAAACAATAATGATGTGCACAGATCAATCATTTAGAATAAACACTGCAATATTCCATAAAACAATAAGAATAGTTCATTTTGATTTCCTACCCGGATACCCAAAGCTACAGCCCTGCATATATACAGGCTTTATTGAAACTGTCTCCATGCAGCGGCTCAGTCTCTGAGATAATGGAGTTTAGTGACTCGAAGTCCAGCTGTAATCTCATAGATGAGAGTGACTGAAACTGTCACTGCGGAACGAGAGAGAGAGACACGATGAGGAGAGAAATGTAATATCGCTGAGAGACAGAGCAGTTAAAGGCCAATTTGTGTGTCCAGATCTGGAGGAGCCACTACATCTACTGATGGAGGCGTTCGGGACGAGATTCACCTCTGACTGCGTCGCCGTCCTCCATTACAGGCACATCACACACAATCTCTCAGTGAGGGCCATGCTATTCAGATAAAACACTGAGCCTCAGAACATATACAGTTACGGTTTGCATTAATATTATTTCAAGTTACGGTTTGCATTAATATTGTTTAAAGTTACAGTTTGCATTTATATTGTTTAAAGTATAATTTTTTCGGTTCCTTGCCACTGTTGCCTTTGGCTTGCTCAGTTGGGGATATTTTGGGGATATTTAATTTTATTTTATCAATCAATAAATTCCTCTTGAAACAAACTTTGTTGTATTATTTTAATTTAATACTGTGAAGCTGCTTTGATACAATCTGTATTGTGAAAAGCGCTATACAAATAAACTTGACTTGACTTGACTTAAAGTTATGGTTTGCATTAATATTGTTTAAAGTTATGTTTTTCATTAATATTGTTTAAAGTTATGTTTTTCATTAATATTGTTTAAAGTTACAGTTTGCATTAATATTGTTTAAAGTTATGTTTTTCATTAATATTGTTTAAAGTTATAAAAAGGAAGCTGGATTTTATCATTGTGATGAAAATGTGTTTATCAGGGTTAAACTCACTGCCATGAGTCTATTTGTAAAATGGGTCTATTTCAAGATTTAAGCAAAAATGCAGTCACTGTGAAATCTTTTTTTATTTTTATGTAATATTGCAGTATTTACTATAAATGATTTATCCATGCACAATATTATTGTGTTAAATTGATGTTCCTGGTGATCTTCGAATCAGAATAAGTTCCTCTTGCAGCTTCTCTTCTCTTCTCTGAAGATGTGGGCGGGGCAACCTGTCACTCACATGAGATCAGCCAATAGCAAACCACAACCATCCAATCAATTCCACACAGACAAAATCAAGCCCCGCCCACATTTGTTCTCGTTCCAGAAGCGTTTCACTCGATATACGGTACAAAAGACTAGCGTAACTTCTGTTTCATGACGACTTCGATGTTTTAGAGTATTTTTACAATGCATGAAACTATATTTTAAACTAGCTGAAATAAAGTATTAATTATTATAGTTATTAGTTATTTCGAGTAACACTTTGTGTTAAGTGCAATAAGGAAACTGAGTCTCTGTATGAATATTAACCTTGTTTTACTTTTCCAGTTTCCCTCAGACTGAACATCATAAACAGAAACACATGAACACAGATAAAGTGAGATTCACGTCGGGGTTTTGTGTGATGTGTGTGTCTGTGTGTAAATGGTCACATAGCCAGACGAGCTGAATAACAAGAGGACTGAGTGAGAAATGAAGATGAGACGAGCGAGACTGCAGATAAAGAGTTAATCCACAGGTTTGACCTTCTGGAGTCCGATGCTCAGATGCTCAGATGCTCAGATTAAACTGCTGATTCACTCTCAATCCATCAGTCTGAGAGATCTGTGTGAGGTAAACACACGCTGTTCACCTTCAAATCTGCACGTTCATCGACTGTAATCATAGTTTCCAACAAAACATTACAGTTAAAGCTACGATATGTATTTTTTATAACCTCTTACAATAACAAAGGCATAGGTTGATGACGCATAAGCGGAATTACGGAACTTGTCGTCATGCCGATGGATGTAATAATGTTTATGGATGAGTGAATACACTGATGTGTTTAGCATGACTGTGGTGTGAAGCAGAGTGCTAATGCTAATGAGAGACAGATATCAGCGCCACACGCGAGTCCCGCGGATATAAAGAGAATGAGGACATTTCATTCTACCGAACTAACTTACCCGCTAGTGCTGAATAACACTCACACTGCTCAGTTTATTAGACGAATGAAACGTGTGCGGTAACGCAGCGCTGCTTCACTCGCTCTACACGATCACACTAAACTGCATTTGAGTGTATTAAAGTTATAATGTTATTCTGTGTGTTAGTTTGTCTGTATGAGACTAGCAGTGAGCGAGATCAACATTAGCATAACATACTGATCATATTCTAACATTTCATCATGTTGAGCTGTATAACATTGATTAGTTTTATGTACATTTGCGCGTCTCTGTCGAGTTGAAGTTAGCCGCGGACGCTAGCTCTCGGCATCTCGAAAACGCCGCGCTGATATTGATCCTCGTTTTAGTTCTCCTTCTGTCCCAAAGTCTGCTTGCCATGATCCATAATGTCTGAATGAAACAACAACAGCGTGAGCGCGCCGCTAGACGTAACGCAGTCGTCCACGTCTGTCGCCATGGTTACTACGGCAGTACGAGCGGAAACCAGGGATAACGCGGATATTACGTCATTGACAGGAGACGAGTGAACATGGACGAGCCGTTACTTAAAATTGGAATTTCTCTGAAATTAAAAATCTTTGGGAACTTTTGGGATATTGTAAGAACACAACTGCAGGAAATATATCACACTGTACAAGTGATTTCTGGATATTTTATTACTTTGTGTTTATTATTTGGCATTTAAAAGTGATGAAAAACCACAAATGTCATATTGGTCATATATCATACAGGTTTTTATCAAAAGATCCACTTGCAGGATGAAATAATAGTGTTTCTTTTTCTTTTTTTTGAATTGGAACAGTTTATCAAAGCCTTAAACAAAATGTTTATTTTTAAGTAAAAAATAAATAAATGCATATGTGTTTTATGTTTTGTATCATATTTGAATCATCTGGCTTTAATAGCTCATATAGTAGGCTATGATCATTTGAGAAGAAAAACTTCAGAGACTCAAACTGCAGATGCTGATATTTATATGGACAAAAAATAAGATGAAATTCTGATGCTTGTAATGTAAATCAATGAGATCTTACAATAGTATAGCATATAAATATAAATATCTGCCAAAAATATGTCTTAGTAAGATGATATTTAAATGCTTAGTTTGATGATCAAAGCTCAAACATAATGCAATGCAATGCAATGTTGATGAACAGCGTGAAATGGTGTTTCAGAGATCAACAGTTTATTGGAAGTAGTTTTGAACTGTTGCAATGTATTTTTATTGATATCTCAAATCTGCACAAGATATTCCCAGATCATCAGCTGAACTCTGAGGCCCGAGACTCTTTTAAAGCCGGAGCGACTGCGGCTGATGTGGAATGAACACACCAGATCAGGTTTGTGATTTCCCATTATCTCAGTCCTTCCAGGGAATTTCAGTCGTACTCGCAAACAATCGATCGGCTTTAACGGCACACTAACCATGAGGCTAACAGCCTGTGACACTCAGAGGAGGAGAAAAACTTGGGCTAAATATTGACTATAAAACTTGGATTGATATTCAGAGCAGATTGTGTTTCTGTAGTGGAGGGCCGTGAGTGTTGTAGAAGCGGCTCCGAGAGGTTGACCTGCACTCAGTCGCCCGTGTTTCTTTGGCAGGTTCCTCGTGAAACTTGAGAGATCTTTTCGAAAGCTCCTCTGTAGCGGTTTATGAGGATTGGCCGGACTGAAGGTGAATATCAGTGTGTGTGTGTTTATCATTCGCTTTCAGGTGCAGTCGAGGTTCATTCTGATGTTTATTTGTGTTGTTGCCATCTCAAACATTTCAGCTGAAGCCCAGATGTCATGAGATCCGCTGATGTGTCCTTAGAGACAACCCAAAGTGTGTGTGTGTGTGTGTGTGTGTGTGTGTGTGTGTGTGTGTGTGTGTGTGAGAGAGAGAGAGAGAGAGAGTGTGTGTGTGTGTGTGTGTGTGTGTGTGTGTGAGAGAGAGAGAGTGTGTGAGTGTGTGTGTGTGTGTGTGTGTGTGTGTGTGTGTGTGTGTGTGTGTGTGTGAGAGAGAGAGTGTGTGTGTGTGTGTGTGTGTGTGTGTGTGTGTGTGTGTGTGTGAGAGAGAGTGTGTGAGTGAGTGTGTGTCTGTGTGTGTGTGTGTGCGTGTGAGAGAGAGAGTGTGTGTGTGTGAGAGAGTGAGTGTGTGTGTGTGTGTGTGTGTGTGTGTGTGTGTGTGAGTGTGTGTGTGTGTGTGTGTGTGTGTGTGTGTGTGTGTGTGTGTGTGTGTGTGAGAGAGAGTGTGTGTGTCTGTGTGTGTGTGTGCGTGTGTGAGAGAGAGAGAGAGAGAGAGTGTGTGTGTGTGTGTGTGTGTGTGTGTGTGTGTGTGTGTGTGTGTGTGTGTGTGCGTGTGTGTGTGAGAGAGAGAGAGAGAGAGTGTGTGTGTGTGTGTGTGTGAGAGAGAGAGAGAGAGAGAGAGTGTGTGTGTGTGTGTGTGTGTGTGTGTGTGTGAGAGAGAGAGAGTGTGTGAGTGTGTGTGTGTGTGTGTGTGTGTGTGTGTGTGTGTGTGTGTGTGTGTGTGTGTGAGAGAGAGAGTGTGTGTGTGTGTGTGTGTGTGTGTGTGTGTGTGTGTGTGAGAGAGAGTGTGTGAGTGAGTGTGTGTCTGTGTGTGTGTGTGTGCGTGTGAGAGAGAGAGTGTGTGTGTGTGAGAGAGTGAGTGTGTGTGTGTGTGTGTGTGTGTGTGTGTGAGTGTGTGTGTGTGTGTGTGTGTGTGTGTGTGTGTGTGTGTGTGTGTGTGTGTGTGAGAGAGAGTGTGTGTGTCTGTGTGTGTGTGTGCGTGTGTGAGAGAGAGAGAGAGAGAGAGTGTGTGTGTGTGTGTGTGTGTGTGTGTGTGTGTGTGTGTGTGTGTGTGTGTGTGCGTGTGTGTGTGAGAGAGAGAGAGAGAGAGTGTGTGTGTGTGTGTGTGTGTGTGTGAGAGAGAGTGTGTGTGTCTGTGTGTGTGTGTGTGTGTGTGTGTGTGTGTGTGTGTGTGTGTGTGCGTGTGTGTGTGAGAGAGAGAGAGAGAGAGAGAGAGAGAGTGTGTGTGTGTGTGTGTGTGTGTGTGTGTGTGTGTGTGAAGGTTATGAGTGTATATACTCATCAAGGTTATTGTAGTTTGCCATTTTTAAATTAGTTTTTTATTTTAATATCATTTTCAAATTTCCAATAAATTTCAGTTTAGTTTTAGTTAGTTTAATTAATGGTTTTGTTAGTTTTAGTGTAGTTTTTATTTTGTGAACACATTTCTATTTAGTTTTTATATATTTAGTTTCAGTTTTAGCTTTAGTATTTATAGTTTAGCAGAGTTAACAGAACACTTCCAGTTAAAAATATTTAATTTCAGCAAAGTTTAATGTTTGCAGTTTACAGTTGAGTTAACTCTTGTGCAAACCTCTTAATAATTAAAATAAAATAATAGTTTGAGGATGAACAAAGAGCCAAACATATGCAACAAAAAAGTAAAAATGATTCATTCATATTCATATTAAAAATTAAATCTTGTTAAACATGGTGTATAATAAAAGGGGAAAAAATATGCTTATGATTATTCTTTAAGGTTATTTCTATGATTAATCCTTTCAAACATTATTCTTGTATTGATACATTTATGCTTTTTGTCTATTGCATCGTTTAAAATCACATACTCATAGTTATACTCATATTCAAATGTTCTATTCAGACCAGACATTTAGTATAGGCCAACTTCTACTCTGGCAAATGTAGCCTATACGTCTATTTCTGGGCCAGACATGCTATTTGTTTTTTCCGTTTTCTGCTCAGTGTGGTATCTAATCTAATATGTGTGGTTTAGTTTCACATGAGATGGTTATCTTACCTGGAATTAACGTACAGCTGTATTTGCATAAAGTCTAGTCATGATAGAAATATTTAATGGGCTATTTCTGCTTCTTAGGGCTGGTTCACACAGAAAGCGGTGGAATGGGAAAAAAGTGCAAGGTCTCGAGACATGTCTTTTAAAAGTTTAACTTATTTTAACTTGAGTGTGTGTGCCGCGTTTTAGAACGTTGTGTAATGCGCGAAACGATGCAAAAGACGCGAGACTCGAGCGCAACAGTCATACATTGAAAAATAAAGTAACGCAGTGGAATGGAAAAAAGTGATTGTCTGGTAGGCTACAGGATGAGAGCTTCTTAATTACGAATACAATTATTTGATTTTTCTAATTATTATTTTATTTCAGTTAGTTTTCAGTAAGTGTCGTTAGTTTCGTTTAGTTTTTTGTTTCCTTTTTGTTGAAATTTCTATTTTATTTCAGTTTACGCAAATGTTTTTTGACCAATAGTTTTAGTCTTAGTTTCATTTTCCGTTTACGAAAATAACCTTGACTCCCATAGCCTGCAATGGAACTGTGTGTGTGTGTGTGTATATTTAAGTTCAGTAATTTCACTTAAATGGCAATGAAAATAACCTATTAATTGTCATTTAAGTGAAATTACTGAACTTAAATATACGAGCTTGATAAAAATGACCTTTCTAGAAGAAATTTTCAGATGGCACTTAGAGGCTTTTGAACTCTTCATATATATATATATATATATATATATATATATATATATATATATATATATATATATATATATATATATATATATATATATATATATATATATATACAGTGCTATGCATAAGTTTAGACACCCATGCTAAAGTTGACTAAAAAGAGGAATGAAAAATTATCTTTTGGAAATTGAACTTAATGCCTTATTAAAAAAAATAGGAAAAATCCAATGCAATCCAAAACTATGCATCCTGATAAAGTTCCTTTGGCCTTTGGAATTAAAATAGCCCCACATCATCACATAGCCTTCACCATACCTAGAGATTGGCATGGAGTACTTTCCATAAGATCATCTCTCAATGCAAATCAAACCAGCTATTAGGCTAACTGAAATAAAACCATGCCAATCTCTAGGTATGGTGAAGGCTATGTGATGATGTGGGGCTATTTTAATTCCAAAGGCCAAGGGAACTTTATCAGGATGCATAGTATCCTGGATCCATTAAGTAACCGGCCTTTAAAAATAAAAATCTGCCTGCCTCTATGGGAATTTAACATAGGGGTGTCCAGACTTATGCACCCTGTATTTGAAGGAAGAACATTTATTTATTTACAATACATTATTCATTCACAAAGAAAATTGGTGTCCTTAAAGGTTGGATTTTTCAATTTTTTTTTAATTAAGGCATTAAGTTCAATTTCCAAAAGATGATTTTTTATTCCTCTTTTTAGTCAACTTTAGCATGGGTGTCTAAACTTATGCATAGCACTGTGTATATATATATATATATATATATATTACAGTTACAACTTATTATTAAGTTACAAAATGAAGACAGACTTCACTGCCAGTTCACTTCACTGTTCACACACACACACAGTTCCATTACAGGCTATGGGAGTCCCCTGTTTGATAGGTAGACATCGGTCAGAGTTGCAGGTCCCCACTTGGCATGTTTAACAAAATTTTTTTTTTAAATTAAATGAAAATTTTGTTTGTCATTTTTGTTTCTTCAAAATGACCAGAAACACTAGTCCCCTCTTGGCCAGTGTAGAGCGATAGCCCCCTGTTAGTAATATAGACGTGTGTGTGTGTGTGTGTGTGTGTGTGTGTGTGTGTGTGTGTTTGTGTGTTGTCTGGGTCTTTCCTGTTTTGCATAACATTTGAAAGTCTTTTATAAAATGAATCTGCTTATGTTGTTATTTATGGAAGTATTTCATATATATAAATATAGATATTTATATTAATCTATAAAGCCTACATATTTGAGACGGAAATTCCTAAGGCCTCTAAATGATCAACATAATAATAATAAAAAAACTGTCATGATTATTTTATATGATTATTTTTATTATATGATTTTTTCTTTTATATTTTATCCAAAGATTTTCTTTTATATTTTCTCTAAAGATTTTCTTTTATATTTTCTCTAAAGATTTTCTTTTATAATTTCTCTAAAGGTTCAATCAAAGGCTTTTCAGGTTTTAACCTTGATTATTTACTCAATGAAAAGTAATTGAACACAATGGAAATAAAGACCGATGGAACCAAGTTCCATCTTTAAAAATGTGACTTTAATATTTCATTTATATTCCAGATATTAAAATGTTCCGTCCCGTCCTGGACCTGCTCGCCGAGATCCGAGCTCCAGTAAATGAGCTTCTCCGTCCACAGGCGCATCGACTCTCTTCTAAACTCGTTCCACAGGGAGAAGTGAAAGATGTGGAGGGTCTTCCGATCAGGATTCAGCCGGTGTTTCCGATGACTGTGAATCCTGTGACCCGACCTCCATCCCAGCCGAACACTGACAGCACTTCAGCGCTCCAGAAAACCTGTTCTCTACTCTTTCTCGGGTCTTTGGGGTCATTAACTTTTCAGCAAACTGCTTGTTTGAGAGCGCTGAAGTGTCCTTCTGAACATGTCCGTCAGTGTCAGGCTGAACGTGAAGAGCAAAAAACTCAATTTGCGTTTGTTAACTAGTCTTCTGGAAGCTCAGATTTGAGTCTTTTGGGTGTGGTAATGAAATGCATCATCAGAGATACTGTAATCCTGTCGTTTTAAAGTCCCCCTGTGGTGAAAATCAAGTTTTTAATGTTGTTTATATGTCCATATGGTGTTTTTAATATGCTTTAAGACAAAGCATGTGTAAGTTCATAAGTCGACTCCATTGCTGAGTATTTCCTCCTTAAAACTGCAGTGAACCAAAGACAGTCTCAAACACACGCTTTGAAATCGCTGGTGTTTCTGACGTCACAAACTACCTTGTAACCAATCAGATCAACGTGTGATCGTCAACCAGTGGATCTCTGAGCTGAGTGAGTGAGTGGAGGCGGGGCTCATTTGCATATTCATAGAACCACGCATACTAAATGAGGCAAGGGTGTCGAGTTACAGTCAAGATATTTTAAGGCATGAAGAAAAAAATTTTTCAAGGAAAAAGCATTTATTTATGTCTTTTTTTTTTTTAAGAGAGAAAATTATTGAATACAGGGGGACTTAAAAATATTAATTGAAAAATAAGAGTGTAAATAGTGGCAGAAATCCAGTGCTAGTATAAATAGACACAAACAGCATCTTGTTTACTCTGCAAGTGCATAAGGTGTTAAAATAAGTAATATGCTTAAATGACAAATGCCTTTCTGTAATGTGCTATTAATGCTAATAATATCTGACATCTGAGCAATGGTGGATGGAGTTAGTGAAAATAGCTAAATATATTTATACAATGCTGCAAACTTGAAGCGTTAAAGTTTGTGTACTTTTAATGAATCTAAGATGTCACACTGTGAAGCATCGATCTCCTGTTAGTCGCGCAAGTTCATCAACTCTCAAGCGAAACTTCTTCGCAATAGCCTGGACTCTTCCCGATTTAGTCGCACGCATATGAATGGAAGTCAGTGGAATGGAAAGTGAGGTTGATTGTTAGCATGATGATGTGCAATCAGGCTGTTGTGGTTGGTAGCTAGGGTGTTGCTATGCAGTTGCTAGGATGTTGTGGTTGGTAGCTAGGGTGTTGCTACACAGTTGCTAGGATGTTGTGGCCGGTTGTTA
>NC_138737.1:1440070-1467570 GCF_965113295.1 Leuciscus leuciscus
AATTTTGTGTGTGTGTGTGTTTGTGTGTCTCTGTGTGTGTGTGTGTGTGTGTGTGTGTGTGTGTGTGTGTGTGTGTGTGTGTGTGTGTGTGTGTGTGTGTGTGTGTGTGTGTGTGTGTGTGTGTGTGTGTGTGTGTGTGTGTGATATGCAAATTGCAATCATATGGTAGTTGTATTTTCTACGACTGAAGATGTTTGGATATTTTGTTCTGGAGAAGAAGACAAAACACTAAACGAGCTCATCTTTTCTTCTCTCTGCAGTCGTCATGCTCCCGTCTCTGTTACAGCAGAGTTCATGCTTTACATGCTCCGTGTTTTCCGTGTTCATACTTTATATTTTGTATTATTGAATACAAAAATAAAACAAAATGGCCATTAGAAGCCACCCGAGCTCCTGAGGGAAAACACTGGCATTTCACATTCTACCCAAGCATTGATCTGAACCTCTCAGGGAAAAAATGCTCTGGCAATTTGTCGTTAAATAACAGGACGTGTTTCAGAGCGCAGAGACTCCTCTGTCACACACAGTAAAAGCCTCGAGCTTCAGTGTCAGAGAGATCAGAGAGGATCAGACTGACACAAACACACATTATCTTAATGAAACATCAAACTACTGATGTTTACCTGTGTGTCTTATGTTCAAAACAGCTACATTTTGTGCAGAAACTGATACATTGTATTTTGTGATGAATTCTTTGATGAATAGAATGTTCAAAAGAACAGCGTTTATTTGAAACAGAACCCTTTGAATGTTACTGTATCACAGGAATGTTTCATCGGGTTTGTTTACCTGCAGAATAATCACTGACAATTATGTCATTCATACAGTGTTGTGAGGAATTCATATTGCTTTTGTTCATATTTACGCATTCAAGGACTTGAATCATTAGCGAATCCTTCAAAGTGAAGTTAAGATGCATACCTGAACATTGAAGGAATCTCTTCTCTTTCCTCGTGGTCAAACATCTCCTGTCGTCCTGCTGTGGAACCGGAAGTGATTGTTAACATCTGTCGACGCTGTCAAACACTGTTACACGGTAGTTCTGCTGACGTGTGTTTACACTGACACGGGCTGAAATTACGGGGTGAACTTCGGGTTTGAGTTCCTGTGATATTTTTTGGCCCAACATGAGGACTTTGAGATGAAATATGATGATTCACGCGGCTTAAAAACAGACTCACTTTTAGTTTCTTTCAGCCTCTGGGCAACACTTGATCAGTTCAGGGCTTTTATATGACAAATCCAAATGCAGGTCGTTTATAATGTTGTGTGTGAATGATAACAGCGCGAGTTCCACTTTTTTTTTGCGTAATTCCAAATATATTTGTCCATTGCATTTTACTTTACTGATCTCATGCATGACTGTATGAAGTTTGTACACTGCAGAAAAAATGCTTTTCTTACTGAGTTTTTTTTTTGTCTTATTTCAAGTACAAATATAAAAAAAATCTTAAATCAAGATGCATTTTCTATATTCCTCAAAAATAAAATAAAAATCTAAATTAAGTGCATTTTGCTTAAAACCAGTAAAATGATCTGCCATGGGCTAAAAAAAATTATCTTAATGCAAAGGGAAAATACGATTTTTTGCCAGATAATTTTACTGGTTTTAAGCAAAATGCGCTTAATTTAGTATTTTCCCCCCAGGAAACAAGAAAAATATCTTATGTAATTTTTCTTATATAGAAAATGCATCTTGATTTAAGAATTTTTTGATATTTTGACTGGAAACAAGACAAAAATGCCAAGTAAGAATATTCTTTTTATTTTATTTTTTTGCAGTGTAGTGATCCATAACTATGGATGTATTTGTATTTGTGTGTGTGTTTCTCTTGTTAGCCATTCTCATGCATCCCTTATACAGTGCACTCAGCTTCTGAAAAACGTTGTTCTCTGCATTTCTCCTCTTCTCTAGTTTGCTTCTAAATCTAGTTGTCTAATAAACCTGGAATTGAATATTGCTGCTCTTTGATGAATTGCTTTTGTAAGTCTCTTTTGCATAAAAGCATCTCTTAAATGCACAGATGCATAAATATAATTTGATGGAATTGGTAATATTTAGGCTTGTTTCATAAGTGGTGCATATTTAATTCAATGTCCGTATCCGAAAATACTTTTATTTTTATTTTACTAAAACAGTTTAGTTTCCCAATCTCGATAACCATTTTATTGTTTATGACTATAAATACATTGGTAACCTGGAAGCATTATGTGCTGTTTAGTGCTGTAGTTCAGTCGGGTTCAGTCTGATGTTCCTGAAACTCAAGGTTGTTGGTCTTTCAGACTTCGACGCATGTCATTTAAATTCAATGTAAATGCATATTTTGAACTCTTTTGAAACCCCAGCATTGATTCCAATTGATGTCCTTGAGGCAGAAATAATAACAGGAGGCAATAATCATTTTGAGCATGCACAGACCGAACTCTATTCTTCCTCCAAATGAATACCTGTCCTTGCAGCCTTTAGCGCTTCGATAAATGGCATCAGTCCAGCGGCCTTGCCTTCGACAGAGACCAAACACTTCTGTGGAGATGAGGTCAATTAAGCATTCTGCCTCTATAAGTGCAGTGATCTATACTTCTGCCGGGCTAATTGAGAACGAGAGAGAGACAGAGTAACCAGAACCTGTCTGTCCTCCCTCGTCTGGAGTGTGAAGCACCCAATAAAAGCCATAAAAGTGCCAGGCTTAATTGCAAGTGATGGGAAACCCTGGACAGTCGGCGCTTCGCTCTCGGCCTGTGGATCTCACGCTGGAATATAATCCAGCAGATTCAGACACACACGCTTCACTACAGATTTACCACAGAATCACGCATATCACTAGCCTGGTTAAAACCAGACCATTCTCAGTAGTAACTGAGTTATGGTCTGGCAAAGCTTCATTAATAACTCATTTCCAAAGGGGCGTCACCAACGGATGTCGCTCAAATGCCTCTGGGCGCAATTGGATAGACCTAAAACCAACCAAGTTACACTACGCCATAAAAGTATGTACTGTTTTTGTGAAGAAAAGGTATTTACTTTTGAATGTGTAGCAAAAAAGTAGGCAAGCTTTGGGACATACTACTCCGTCATCTTTATCGGACGGATCTGTCGCGTGCGTCCTGTCACGTAAACTGCCCTGTCAATCATCTTGTCACAGTTAAAATCCTCTATTAAATCTCATTTAATTTCCAACCGTTTCGGAGAGAAATGTAGAAGCACGTTCATCTGCCAGTGGGTCTTTCATAGAGACTGTCCTCATGTGTTTGCAATTTTAATATAATAATACATGTAAAAGTTGATGCGCTTCATCAACGGACGTCGCTCTAAAACCAATCAGAGCGATCGTCATCGTGTAAAGCCCGCGCCAACGTTTCTGATTGGTGCCGCGATTTCGAGGGATTAGAAATGGGCATGAATGAGCTCTTTGCCAGACTACATGCAGAGCAAATCTAAATTTGCCGGAAGTTGTCTGGGTTTTCCCAGGCTAGCATATCACGCAATTATCACTTTATATCACGCAATTATCACTTTATATCACCCAATTATCACTTTATATCACGCAATTATCACTTTATATCACCCAATTATCACTTTATATCACCCAATTATCACTTTATAACACACAATTGTGACTTTGTATCACGCAATTATCACTTTATATCACCCAATTATCACTTTATATTACGCAATTGCGACTTATATCAGGCAATTCTCACTTTATATCACGGAATTATCACTTTATATCACACAATTATCACTTTATAACACGCAATTATCACTTTATAACACGTAATTGTGACTTTATATCACGCAATTATCACTTTATAACACGTAATTGTGACTTTATATCACGCAATTCTCACTTTATAACACGTAATTGCGACTTATATCAGGCAATTCTCACTTTATATCACGCAATTATCACTTTATAACACGTAATTGTGACTTTATATCACGCAATTATCACTTTATAACACGTAATTGTGACTTTATATCACGCAATTATCACTTTATATTGAGCATTATTTAATTATTTGAAGACCTCCGATGTAAAAGCCTCTAACAGCCACATATGTCAAAAATGAGATAATAATATTGAATGAATGCTCTCCGCACATAGTTCATCGGTATACGTTCATCAAATACTTTCACATCAAACTCACTAAATCCCAGCCACATCCCATTCAGAAATGTCGGTACTTGGGTAGAAACCTATACAGGTGCAGGTCATAAAATTCGAATATCATCAAAAAGTTGATTTATTTCAAGAATTCAACTTAACAGGTGAAACTAATATATTATATAGACTCCTTACATGCAAAGTGAGATATTTCAAGCCTTTATTTGTTATAATTTTGATGATTATGGCTCACAGCTTATGAAACCCACGAAATCAAAATCCCAGAAAATAAGAATATTACATGAAATCACACAGTAATTACACAGTAATACCATGGTCATTGAACCAGGTTTGGGTTATTTTGGCAGTGTGGGCAGGTGCAAATCCTGCTGGAAAATGAAGTCAGCATCTCCATAAAGCTTGTCTGCTGAAGGAAGCATGAAGTGCTCTGGAAATGTCCTGGTAGACGGCTGCGTTGAGTGGACAGCACAGTGGACCAACACCAGCCGATGACATGTGCTCCCCAAACCAACACAGACTGTGGAAACTTCACACTGCCTCTCCATTCTTCCTCCAGACTCTGGGACCTTGGTTTCCAAATGAGATGCAAAATTTGCTCTCATCAGAAAAGAGGACTTTGGTCCACTGTGCTTTATTAAATCCAGAGTCAATGCAGCCGTCTACCAGGACATTTCCAGAGCACTTCATGCTTCCTTCATTTTCCAGCAGGATTTGCACCTGCCCACACTGCCAAAATAACCAAAACCTGTATATAGGAGCCTGATAAAAATGTTAATGTTAAAGGAAAACGTTAGACAGACTTTGAGGCTTTTGCATCTGAAGTCTTCATTTGTTTTCTCAACGGTCTATTATAATCATTTATATTGTATTAGATCAACCCGTCCCTAATATAACATGTAAAGACTCACACTTGCTTCACATGTCAGACAAATGCTGTGTTTCTGTCTAAGCAGGTGTTTTTTTTTTGTTTTTTTGTTTTTTGTCTATAATAAGTATCACTGAGAACTAGACTTTCTGCCGGTTAACGCTTTATTTTTATGGTCGACTTTAGACATTCTACTAACAATAAGTAACGTCATATGTCAACTAACTGTCATTAGAGTATTAGTAGACTGTCTGCTTAATATCTGCTAACACTTTCTTTTTATGCTCCTCAACAGACATTATACTGACTATAAGTAACTTTGCAAATTCAATTCAATTCATTTATTTGTATAGCGCTTTTCACAATTCACATCGTTTACAGAAAATGCATGAGTTCACATTACAATTTAGAGAACGATCTGTTTTAAGAGGAAACTGTCTAAGTTATGCATTTCAGAAATGTACATATACAAAATCACAGTTAGCTAAAAATGTATTAATTTAAAGAATGTAATAATTTAAGGCCGAAACAATGAGCTCATGAAGTAACTTCTACTAATCCAAACCCTAAACCTAACAGTCTGCTAATACTCTAATGAGAGTTAGTTGACATGTAGTTGTGAAGTTACTTATAGTTAGTAGAGTGTGTAAAGTGGACCATCAAAATAAAGTGTAACTTATAACTAGT
The DNA here is from genome assembly GCF_965113295.1 of Leuciscus leuciscus. NCBI lineage: Eukaryota > Metazoa > Chordata > Actinopteri > Cypriniformes > Leuciscidae > Leuciscus > Leuciscus leuciscus. The sequence goes on from NC_138737.1 coordinate 1,445,750, forward strand.
GTGTGTCCCGCAGGATCCCGCTGTGTTCAGATTAATGATGCTGGAACAACAGCACAAGAGGAGGAACTCCTGCGCTACCGTTACTTCAGCTGTAATTTTAACTGCACAATCCTCTGTGACTTACTTAATTGGAACAGAAAGCTTAAGTAATGAAACTCTCTGTCCCAAAACCCAGACTCAAGAAGAGTCGTGATCCACTGAGACTCAACTTACAGACACAAACTAGGGCTTTTCTCCAGGAATCTTGTGCGGTGAAAGCCTGTGACCTCCTTTATTCGCCGTATTGTGGGATTGTGGGAACATGTGATGTTTGTTTCAGAGCTTAATGCTGTTTTGATTAAATCGAGACCTTATTTTTAACCCAAAAGAACACGGTCATTTGTAACTTGAATATGCGAGGCTTCCAGTGTCATACACTTTCAGTTATTTTTAGCTGCACAAAACAGCTTTACATTGCAAACTGCTGTTATTATTTTAATGTATTGTTGTAAGTATAAACACACTGGTTTGTAGCTAAAATATTTACCATGCATTTTGTTAACAGGGAACAGGGAACGTTCTCAGAGCGTTAGGTTATGAACAAAAGTTCTTCCAGTTACGTTAATAGAATGTTTGTGTAAAGTTATCTGGTCTTTAAAAAAAATATTATTTATACAAAGTTCACAGAATACCATTGAAATATGTCAGTTGGATGTTCGTCTGACGGTTTTTGAATGTAACTGTTCAGAGAACATTCAAAAGTAACATTCCCATAATGGTTCTAAAATGGAATGTTCGCTTAACATTTGCAACATTTAAAAAACTGGACATTCAGAAATAAAGTTTTCATAACTTAAAGGGAACGTTAGCGAAACATTCTTAGAGCACACTCTAAAAATGCTGGGTTGTTTTAACCCAACTTTGGGTCAAATATGGACAAACCCAAACGTTGGATTAAAAAATGTAACCCAATGGCTGTCCATATTTGACCCAAAGTTGGGTTAAAACAACCCAGCATTTTTTAGAGTGCATATTTTTGTTAATGATTCTCGCACATTCACAGAAAATAGCTTACAAAATAAGATATTCGATATAACGATTTACAGTGCAGATGAAGTCAAAGATGCAGCCCATCATTCCTAGTCTCCTGAAGACAGATATACAGTGTGTTTAACAGCGTTTGCCAATGATCTTTACCTCAGAGTTTACCTCAGCACACCTTCCCTGCTGCAAAATCTATACGCTCACGCATTAAATGTCATACGGACAATTTACAGTCATGCTTTTATTTCAATTGAAAATGAAAATACATCAAGAGTCGCCGCAGTCCGTGAGCCGTTTGAGTTTTTAATCAGGTGTACACCATTTGAAAATTGTTTACCGTAGTAAGTACTCATCTCACGGCACGGGACATTTATGCCTTATAAGACACAAAATCAATACGGTCTAAATAAACTTCAGCAACGAGGGAACACACACATATATTTCTTTCCTTGTTGTTCATGGCTCTATAAATAATTATTGGGATTCATAAAACTGCTCTTTGACAAGCCATAACGTCCAGGTGGCTCCAATCCCAACTTTTAATATAAAATATTATCTTGAGTTTATAGTTTGTCGATTTGCCTGTAAATTCAAATACTTCTTTTCTTTCATTTTTTTTTTATGTGTAAATCAAGTATCATAGACCCTCTAAGACTTCTTATGTTCCTCTCTGGGGATGTTCTGGTCTGTCAGTGAGGTGAGGCCGGTTGCTAGGGTGTTGCTACCGTCTGTCGTTGATGTTGTGAGCTTTCTTCCTTCATGAGGACGTGTTGATAAAGATGGAGAAACGGCTCCTGACAGTGTTTCTCTGAGGTTTCTGTCCAGTGTTGGTCAGGCATCACTGCTTCTCGACACTTCGCTCAATGTGTAGACTGAATAACTCTCTTTATTCTCCTCTAAAAGAGTGCATGGTTTTGTCTGAGGAGAGATTTATGGTTGCAAGAAAAAGGCCTGTTGTTGCCCTGGAACCAATTTTTTTTTTTTTACTTCTCCTGCTGTTCAGGGATGCAGTCTGTATTTTGATACAGTCTCTCCTTAAAACAGACCAGGAACGACATCAGTCTTTCCAGAACAAATCCAAAGTACTTGTGGGACTAAAGCCCTAACGAATCCGAGAAGATCCCATCATGCATCTGTCAGCAGTGACGTCGTGCTCTTCTGCTCTGTCTAGTGAGTCAGTAAATGAAGTTGAGCATCATGAGTTCAGTTTCAGACGCTCTGAGTGTTCAGTTCAGGGGTTGACCGGATTAACCTGCGTGTTTAGAGACGTTATTAACGCGTGTGAACTCATGCCTCAGAAATAATCCTCTTTCCTCTCGGTCCTGATGGAGCAAATGAACATTGGACCGACCGTTATAATCCAGACTGAGTGAAAGTGAGATCAGTTATATACACATGCAATGAAATCTGAAATGATGGATTCTGGTGATAAAATCTGGGGATTGTGGCTTTGAGTTCTTGCGGAGAGAGGGAGGAAAGGAAAGGTCTTTGTATAGCCTAATCTTGTGTATTATTTTCCTACAGGTGGCAAAAGTACACGAAGAACATGTGATGTTTGTATGAAGTCCGGCAGTAATCTGTGTGTAATCGCATTATGAACCCAGAAAGAAAACTGAACTTCTGTCCATTGTGATTTAACAGTGATTTCATTCAGATTCTGTGTGTTATATACATGTGATTGTGTTTAGTGAGCTTACAGGTTAATCCTGACTCACTTAATATTCTGCAGTATTATTGATCTGACTGTACTGACGCTGGTGTGTGAGAGCTGAACTGAGCTGGACGAGGACAGCGCGTGTTTGTTTACGACGAAACACTGAAGACAGATAGATAGATATAGACTGATAGACGTAGATATACTGTATAGATAGTTAGATAGATGGACGGACGGACGGACGGACGGACAGACAGATAGATAGATAGATAGATAGATAGATAGATAGATAGATAGATAGATAGATAGATAGATAGATAGATAGATAGATAGATAGATAGATAGATGTAGACTGATAGACGTAGATATACTGTATAGATAGTTAGATAGATGGACGGACGGACGGACAGATAGATAGATAGATAGATAGATAGATAGATAGATAGATAGATAGATAGATAGATAGATATACAGATGGATAGATAGATAGATAGATAGATAGATAGATAGATAGATAGATAGATAGATAGATAGATAGATAGATAGATAGATAGATAGACAGACGGATGGATAGATAGATAGATAGACGGATGGATAGATAGATAGACAGATGGATAGATAGATAGATAGACGGATGGATAGATAGATAGACAGACGGATGGATAGATAGATAGATAGATAGACGGATGGATAGATAGATAGACAGACGGATGGATAGATAGATAGATAGATGGATGGATAGATAGATAGATAGACGGATGGATAGATAGATAGATAGATAGATAGATAGACAGACAGACAGACGGATAGATAGATAGACAGACGGATAGATAGACAGATGGATGGATAGATAGATAGATAGACAGACGGATAGATAGACAGATAGATAGATAGATAGATAGACAGACGGATAGATAGACAGATAGATAGATAGATAGACAGACGGATAGATAGATAGATAGATAGATAGATAGATAGATAGATAGACAGACAGACGGATAGATAGACAGATGGATGGATAGATAGATAGACAGACGGATAGATAGACAGATAGATAGATAGATAGATAGATAGATAGACAGACGGATAGATAGACAGATAGATAGATAGATAGATAGATAGACAGACGGATAGATAGACAGATAGATAGATAGATAGATAGATAGATAGATAGATAGATAGATAGATAGATAGATAGATAGACAGACGGATGGATAGATAGATAGACAGACGGATGGATAGATAGATAGACAGACGGATAGATAGATAGATAGATAGATAGATAGATAGATAGATAGACAGACAGACAGACGGATAGATAGATAGACAGACGGATAGATAGACAGATGGATGGATAGATAGATAGACAGACGGATAGATAGATAGATAGACAGACAGACGGATAGATAGATAGACAGACGGATAGATAGACAGATGGATGGATAGATAGATAGACAGACGGATAGATAGACAGATGGATGGATAGATAGACAGACGGATAGATAGATAGATAGATAGATAGACAGACGGATGGATAGATAAACAGACGGATGGATAGATATATAATACGTGTATATATGTAATACTCTAGTCAAGTCAGCTTTATTTATATAGCGCTTTTTACAACACAGATTGTATCAAAGCAGCTTTACAGTGATAACAGGAAAATAATGCAACAAAGTTTGTTTCTAGAAGAAAATTGCATCATCATCATCCACCTTAAGGCAGATCAATAATATTGTTGAATATTAAATGTTCCCAACTAACAAAGCCAAAAGCCGAAAGCCAAAGGCGACAGTGGCCAGGAACCAAAACTCCATCAGTGACAGAATGGAGAAAAACCCTTGTGAGAACCCAGACTCAGTCTCAGTTCTCCTCTGGCCAACGAGAGAACAGTGTATGATTATGATTCTGGCAGCATTACAGGTCAGAGGTCAGATTGGATCAGAACATTCAGAATATTTCTGCAGTTCCCTCTGGTTGGAGATCGGATCATCACTCCGGTGTGGAGACAGGTTTGAGGATCAGAGCCGATGGCGGTGGTGTCGATCACAGATGACGAGGCTCTTCTACAGCAGAGAACACGTGATTCTCAGCAATTCCCGGATCTTTTAAAATCGCAATCAAGCAAATGAATGCAGATTCAGAAATGTAGTTCTGGCCTTTGATTTAAGAGACTGAATAATGAATACAGAACAGACAAAATCACAATTAAACCTGCATTTGCCAGGATTAGTTCTTCTTGTTATAGTGTACACACACATAACTAAAGATATATGCAAACTGTTTTGTAAATATGGGTTTGGGGAGTTGTTTTCTAATAATGAAAAGCTGAATATTGGTTAGTTTAAAGAATCTGTGTTTGTTAAAGACAAAGAGCAGTGGGCCGACGGCAGATGGGCTAAGCCAAAATTGAGTATTTTTGTGATGATAAAACCGGAATATGGCTCCGAGAATTATGTTGTATATAATTTGTCAAAAAGGCAAAGATCTCTGTGTGCTCAACTGAGATCTAGGGCCCTATTTTAACGACCTGAAACACAAGTATCAAGCGTGAAACGCAAGTAACTTTGTGGGCGGGTCAAATCTAAAATGGGTTGGTCTGAAGTAGCTTCATTACTCATAGGTGTGGTTTGGGCGTAACGTGAAATAAACCAATCAGAGCGTCATCTCACATTCCCTTTAAGAGCAGGCGCGCTTGTTCCATGGCGGATTGCTATTATAACGGCGGATTTGCCAGGCACACACCAGGAGCGGTTCACAGCCGAGGAGACCGACGTTCTCGTCAGGGCCGTAAAACACAGAGAAGTGACATTGGGGACGGAGAAACACACCCACATTAGCTTCGGTTAAACAGACGTATGATAATTTGGGTAAATGTGTAAGCTAGATTTATGCCTATTTTTTCACATCTTCATGGACACAACAATGATTTCCCTCATGTGGAATATTTTTCCTTGTAATAATGTATGGTTTTCTAAAAATGAAAACTGCTGCGTCTGTGTGTAGATGAGAGAAGCAAAGTGTGTGTGCGTTGTGCACTCGCTACATTGATTATGGCCAAGCATGCGCCCTTAAAATAGCATCTGAATAACATGTGCAACGCGCCACTGACTTCAGACTAGGTTTCTCCTGGTCAGTGGCGGAATTGTTTTCTGAATCTGCAAAATAGCACCAGGGAACGTTTGCGCCGGAACACGCCTCCTCTTTTCCCTGAACCGCCCCCGGGAGCGCAAGTTCATTCCCTAATTTACCGACGTGCGTCTGTGGAGGGAAAAGTCCGCTGTGTGTCGGGTGCAAAATAGGAATGACACATGCATCGGTGTACAAAGTCGATTGTGCTGGGTGCGAGATAGGGCCCCTGGTGTTTTACCTTTGACTGTTGAAACAGGACGATTTGTTCATTTAGACGAGGAAAACTGGATCTGTCCCATGTGTGTTGTTTGAATGATATAGAAAATGAGTTCCATTTTGTTTTCTGTTGTCTATTTTATTGTGAACAGCGTGATTTTGATTTGGTAAATATGGATGATGCTCAAAGACTGAGATGACTGTTCACATGTGAAACGTATAAATTAGCCAATTATCTTGAGAAAGCATGAAGAGGAAAAAAGCTCTTTATCGAGATGATCTGTAGATGAGGATTTGTTTGTGTGTGTGTGTGTGTGTGTGTGTGTGTGTGTGTGTGTGTGTGTATATATGTGTATGTATACATGTGAGTATGTATATATTTGTATTCGTGTATTTCCCCGAATGATTTGTATATGCGACCGGAAGACGTTTGCTAAATAAGTTTGTGCTGTCTTGTAATCCCATGTGGGATGGGCCAAATGTTTGGCATGACACAGAAATAAAATTTAACTAACTAACTAACTAACTAATCAAAGAGGGGTAACAACCAGGAGAATGAAAACAATATTTATACTGTAAGTATTATAGAACTAAGCTGTACTTATTCTACTATTATGATACAACAATCTTACATTTGGGAGCAATTTAGCGAGAATGTAAATTTTTGTAATAATGGTGTATGAATACATACAGTATAGGCTTTTAAAAATTATAAGGCACATATCTATGCATTTATACAGTAATCTTTTTAAACAAAAGTGGGTAACACTTTATTTTACAGTGTCCTTGTTACATATGTTACATGTTCTTACCATAGTAATAACAGTAAATTATGCATAATTGCATGTAACTAACCCTCAACCAAACCCTAATCCTACGCTAACCCTATAGTAAGTACATGTAGTTAATTAATATTACTCTGTACACTCTCAGAAAATAAAGTACATAATTGTACCTTTAGGGGTACAATGGCTTGTCACTGGGGCTGTACCCTCAATATTGTACCTTAACCTTTAAAAGAAACGGTACATATATGTACCTTTTAATGCTTTTTGACCCTCAAAAAGGTACAGATATGTACCTTGAGGTCCAATAATAAGCCCTATGGGGTACGTTAGTGTAGATTGTACCTTGGGGGACAGAAATGGACTCCTACTGTACCCCTATTTCTCACAGTGTACTTAAATATATAATTACACTGTAACGACGACACCTTAAAATAAAGTGTAACCCGCTGAAAACTAAAACTATTGCAACTTTTGCTTAAATATTAGGGAAATATTCTCTTGTTTCATGTAGTTGTGCTTTTACCCTCTTTTTCCATGTAGTTTATCAGGTTTAAGTATAAATACACACACAATCTAATATCACTGACTCGGACACTCAGATTTACAACACTTCTTTTTCGTTTAAAACTGCTTTTTTTAATCAACAATTCATTTCGAATGCTTAAGTCTTGACAGAAAGTAGCACGTTTTCTCCCCCCTTTTTTCTCTTGCTTGGCTTCTTCTTCTTCTTTTTCTTTCTTTCCACATATTAATCTGAAGAAGAAATCATGTCTCTATTCTGTGTTATGTATTAAAAGAAAATGCATAGTGTATCTGCATAGATATGTACCCTGTAATTTTTAAAAAGCCTGTATGTATTCATACACCATTATTCTAAAAAGGTACACAGTGTATGTTCTCACTAAATTGCTCCCAAATGTAAGATTGTTGTATCATAATAGTAGAATAAGTAGTTCTATAATACTTACAGTATACATTTTTTCATTCTCCTGGTCGTTCCCCTTTATTCCCCAAACTTTACATTTTGTTCCGTTATACTTACATGTAAGTACTTTATAGGCACACTATAATTACAGAAAGTTACGCAGTAAATCTGTCTTAATTACGCAGAGCTTTCCGGACTGTAATCTAAAGCGTTACCAAAGTTTTTTTGTATGGCGCTGCTTTTAATGATTTCCATTTTGATTAATCAGATCCTAATCGTTTGATCAGATAAGGCTCTTCGTTATGAAGTCTAATGCAGAAGGCGCCGCCCCTCCGTCAATCTGACAAGCTCATGAAAAAATCAGCGAGAGTTGATTAATAACTCCAGACATGATGCAATCTTCATCTTTATTAAGATGTTGAAAGCTCTGCAATGATGTGACCACACAGCTTTTCCCAACCGGACAGCGAGGAAGAAAAGGGTAGGAAAAGAGAAAAATGTGAGGTATTCGAGCGAGCGAGGGAAAGGAAGAAAGACACAGTGTTGGCCCAGGAATAATTAACAAATAGAGTACAGATGGCAAAAACAGATGGTTTCATTCGGGTTGTTCTGCAGATGGAAGGCCGCTGATGATAATGGATTCTGCACTCAGACGCTGGACAAACGTCCTCTAGAAATATGAGCGTCTGACCAGAAACGCTCAATGCATGGACTGGCAAAGTTCAGAGAGTCTTCAGTCTTGTTGAAATGCTTTCTCATGCACTCTTCAACATAAAGCATCTAAAATAGGGTTGTTTTTGCACCAAAGACAAAGAAGAACCAATTTTACTTAGTGTGAAGAAAGAACATTTAAAAAAATCTAAAGAACGTTTAGTGGAATGGAAAGAATGAAAGATTCTTCATCGATGTCCAATAGTGCAACCGTCGGGTTCTGGAAGCAAAAACTCATTCATTTTCTCCATAGGAAGATTATTTACTAACGATAACTTTTAAGCCTTTAAAGAAAGCCTTACTGTGAGCCACGAGGTTCTTAATCAATGGCATTTGTTTCTGTCAAGCCATCAAGTTGCATCATTTTAATTTAGTTTTAAACTAATCGTGTTTAACAATGGAATTCGTGGTCAAAAACTACATTACCCATGATGCCTCACAGAAGCATTTCAAATGGCGTAATCGAATCTGTTTCCATACGCTCTCAAAATACTTAAGTATTTGAATATATATATGCATATTTTGCAATACACATGCAAATACACACAGAAAAATTAATAATAATAATAATAATTCAATTACGTTGTACTTGTAGTTCTTTCCCTCACTAAAGCCATTAAGCTCAGTTTTGTACCTTTATATTTTGTCTAACTAAGGCAACTAAATCTGATTTTAAATTTTTGCTTCAAATCAAAGTTTGTAATGTTGTGATTTGCCTCATAACTGGTTTGGTTCATGGCTTATGATACTTTAATATATACTTTTTTTAAATCCCTATAGCAGAAAAGAACAAAAAAAGAATTAGTTCCCCCCAAAATGAAAATGTCCTAATAATTTACTCACCCCAATGCCATCCAAGATATCCATGTCTTTCTTTCCTCAGTGGGAGAGAAATTATGTTTTTTGAGGAAAACATTTCTGGATTTTTCTTCTAACAATGGACTTCATTGGTTCCCATCGTTTTTAAGTCCAAATCAATGCAGTTTCAAAAGTCTTTGAAGTGTTTAAACGGGCTGTACGCGATCACAGCTGAAGAAGAGGTTGTTATCTAGCGAAACGATAGGCCATTTAAAAAAAAAAATATATATATAATGTATAGACTTTTTACCTTCAATAGTTGGGATTGAGCTGATCAACAAACGGACAGGGAACTACATCATCATGTTGAAAGGTCGCGCCGGCGCCGGCAATACTATTTGAACTACTATTCATATTCATCAGAATGTTATTCATATACTATTCATATTCATATTCACTGAATACTATTACTATATAGCAAACAATACTATTTGAACTATCCTCCTACGTACGGTCGCATTGTAAACAGTGGGGCGGTACTTCTGCCGGCGCCGGCGCAACCTTTCAACGTGATGACGTAGTTCCCTGTCCGTTTGTTCAGCTCAATCCCAACTATTGAAGGTAAAAAGTCTATAAATTATAATTTTTTTGTTGAAAATGGTCTATCGTTTCGCTAGATAACAACCTCTTCTTCAGCTGTGATCGCGTTCAGCCCGTTTAAACACTTCAAAGACTTTTGAAACTGCATTGATTTGGACTTAAAAACGATGGTAACCAATGAAGTCCATTGTTAGAAGAAAAATCCAGAAATGTTTTCCTCAAAAAACATAATTTCTCTCCCACTGAGGAAAGAAAGACATGGATATCTTGGATGGCATTGGGGTGAGTAAATTATTAGGACATTTTCATTTTGGGGTGAACTAATCCTTTAAGCAACCAACGCGCTGAAAAAGTGTGCGGAAACCTTTATTTTTAAAGGACAAGTTCGGTATTTTACACTTAAAGCCCTGTTTACAGATCGTATCTGATGAAATAGAACGGTTAAGATTAAAATTTGGACACATGCTGCTGTCCCGAGAATTTTAGGTTTATTTCGCTTCCACCCCCCCACCCCCACAATGGTTGTCTATATGCACTGGAAGATTCCGTCCTAAAAACACATTAAACTTTCGTTTACAAAGACGTGAAACTCACCGAGTGGTCAGGGGTGTTCACTGATATGTTCCATCAAAAATCACTGAAAAAGATGCATTCCAACAGGTTTTATCGTAGTTTTTGTCCAACTCCATTGACTTGTATAGGACGCGCTGTGAGACCGCAGCACCTTTACGGTATTACTCCGCCGCTTCTTCTTCTGCTTCTTCTGTGTATTCAATGAAATGCCCGTGGTTTGCTTGCAATTGGCAAAGGTGCATTATCGCCACCAACTGGGCTGGAGTGTTTATTATTCAAGCTCTCAACGGAAGAATCACGGGTGTGACGCGTTTGGCAAAATAGGTCCACAAAAGCGAAATAAACCTAAAATTCTCGGGACAGGAGCATGTGTCCAAATTTTAATCTTAACCGTTCTATTTCATCAGATACGATCTGTAAACAGGGCTTTAAGTGTAAAATACCGAACTTGTCCTTTAAGAGTGTGTAACCGGTTTCTTGTTCTTGTTTAATGCGGATGATGTGAGTTTGCTGCGGGACTGTCTGTTTGTCCAGTCATATGTACACACAAGGCAGACATTGGATGCCATATAAGATTAGTAGTGTATTTCTACTGAATGTCCTTCACAGGTGTGTTTACAGCGCGGCTCATTGACTCAGAATTAACGTTTTTAACTATTTGTTTTATAAAAAGGATGCCAGCAGTTTTGAGCATTGGTTAAAATCAGCCACCGAAACATAAACTTTGGTGCGGTCGTGACAGTCAGCGCACATCTCCTCAACATTTCAGCACTTGTGTTGATGATTCATGTGCCTTTGTGCCACTTTATGACACACAACCATTGAAAAGTTAGTGTTTTTTTGAAGAAAATAATCCTTTTATTTATCAAGGACACTTAAATTAAATTGATCAAAAGTGACAGTAAAGACATTCATAATGTTACAAAAGATTCTATTTCAAATAAACGCTGTTCTTTTGAACGTTCTATTCATTGAGGAATCATTTAAAAAATGCATCACAGTTTCCGCAAACATATGAACTGTTTTCAACATTGATAATAATAATCATAAATGTTTCTTGAGCATCAAATCATCATATTAGAATGATTTCTGAAGGATCATGTGACACTGAAGACTGGAGTAATGATGCTGAAAATTCAGCTTTGATCACAGGATATAAATTACACTTTACTATATATTCACATAGAAAACAGATGTTTTACCTTCTAATAATAATTCACAATTTTTACTGTATTTTTTATCAAATAAATGCAGCCTTGGTGAGCAGAAGAGACTTCTTTCAAATACATTTAAAAAAATCTTACCTACCCCAAAACTGACCCTAGAACTGTTCAGTTCAGCCAAACATTATATATATATATATATATATATATATATATATATATATATATATATATATATATATATATATATATATATATATTATAAAATAAAAAACATTGGGGTCCAACAACATTGACTTTCGTTGTACAAAGAAAAAGAAAATCAAAATATCTTTATAAAGAACTTTCACTTTTGGTTGAAGTCCCTTTAAATGTTGTTGTTTCGAATTATATTCATATTAAAGAAAAGATTAATGTGAGCACCCAATCGGGTCTCTGTACTATCTCTGAGATGTTTTGGGGTTCACACTGACTGTGAGTGACACTAGATAACTAGAGTTTCTCCCAACCTTTGACTGCTTTAAAGAAGCGATCGCTTCCTGAAATGCCGTATACGTATGTTGTTCATTTAGCCGATGCATGTGATCATTCGAGGTTTTTGCTTAAACGTGTGAATCAGTGACATGCTAAAAGCCCATTGATTTCTACTCCCATGATGTCTTCCTGATGGCGCTTGAAAGGGTTTGAGAGTGACACGTTCATAGAAACGTCTGGGATAATTCGATCCAGGTCATGTTTCGCAGAAGAAATCACATTCAGATCTAAAGCTGAAGTGACTCGGGCACCTGAAAGAGCCTTTGAGCTCAATTAGGGGCTTGTCAGGAGGGAAAACGCACCTTTAAATTGCACACACACAGTCGTATTTGAGCTGTTCGTCCTGAGCTCACACAAGACAACCCAGCAATTTACTGTAATCCATATTGACGGCTCCTCGATGACCTCATCGCGCCGGGATTTTCTCAGAGACGGCCAATCTAAACAAGCGATTTAACTTTATGTGTGGGACCAAAGCCACTGCGGCGAACTGCTCCGACATGATGAACGCAGTGCAGATATGAAGCCCAGGAAGAATGCACTGCGAAAAAATGATGTTTAAAACAAGAATTTTTGTCTTGTTTTCCAGTCAAATATTGGTAACACTTTACAATAAGGATGCATACATGAACTAACAGGGAAAAAGCATTTATTAATCTCAGTTAATGTTCATTCCAACATTTACTAATACATTAGGCCTATTTAAAATTAAAAAGTGGTATCTGTTAATATTATTGGTAACATTTTATTTTACAGTGTCCTTATTACACCTTACATGTAGTTATAACTATAAATTATGCATTATTACATGCAACTAACCATAAACCAAACCTTAATCCTAACCCTATAGTAAGTCAGAAGTCAGAAGAAGTCAGAAGTAACTTTATTACCAAGTAGTGTTTACACATACAAGGAATTTGCTTTGGTTAAAAAGATTTAGTACATGTAGTTAATTATTAATACTCTGTAATTGAGTGTGTAATTTCACTGTAACACCGACACCTTAAAATAAAGTGTAACAATATTATTTAATGGACATGAACTAACATTGAACAGCTGTATTTTATATGAACTAGCACTAACAGATTAATATATACTGTAAGAAGTTAATTGTTCATTGTTAATGTTAGTTAATGCATATTGTAAAGTGTTATCAAAATATCTAAATGTTCTTAAATCAAGATGCATTTACATGAGAAGCAAAATGACAAGAAATATAAAGTCTTGTGTATCAAAATGAAGTGAGTTTGTGCTTGAAAACAAGAAAAAGTGTCTGCCTCTTGGGTTCAGTGATTTTTAGTAATGTATCTTGATTTAAGAATGTTTGTGCTGGAAAACAAGACAGAAATACTGAGGAAGAATGTCATTTTTGCAGTGTAAACAAAATAACTTGTTTCTCTTTGACCTCTTTCTGTTTTTCTGACCCCACTGGCACTTTTTTTTTTTTTTTATATTCACTTAATTATAATTTTTTTCTCCAGAAGGGAAGACTTAACCCAGCTAACAAAAAATATGTTCTAAGAACATTTTGCTGACGTTCCCATTCATTTATGAAAATGTTATTTTGATATTTCCTTTGAACATGAATGTTAAGGGAACATTCCACTTCATCATTCTTCAAACATTATGGAACGATACATTTGAATGTTCTCTGAACGTTCTGAAACAACATTTAAAAAACGTTAAACAAACATCCAACTAAAACGTTTTAGAACAAAAAATCCCATGAATGACGAATAAATAATGTTTTTGTGTTAACGTTTTGAGAACGTTATTAAAGACCAGATAACTTTGATCAAACTTTTTATTAATGTTACTGGAAGCGTGTTGGTTCAAGAACTTTTTCTGTTCACTGGGAATATCAAGTAAATGCATCTTGCTTTTAAAATGTATAGATGGCCTATTTATACAGGAAAACAAAGTGTCTTCTCTGTGTGGAATATTGACCTACAGCAAACTTCATCACAAGCTCAGACTTCTCTTTGTTGTTTTGCGCCGCTCAAGGCAATTTCGAAGCACTTATACGGTCTAAACCCACAACACACACGACGATCGTTCACAGTTTTCCCAGAGCGCTGACAAACGCCGGCAGACACACGGCTGTTTGACGGGAGAAACACCAGCTGGGTCACTCTTTATTTCTTTGCTTAATTAATGCTCTGTGCTTTTGAGAGGTTTGAAGCGACCGGCGTCTGAACTTAAAACAGCTTCGACTTCTTCAGCTTCAACTCGTTTCACATCGCCCTCGAGATGCACGTTAGAAATCAAATCAAATCTGGAAGAGTAAAGTGAAAGCCACCAGTACAAAGTGTGATAAATGCAAATGTATTCACTGACATTTGAAAACCAAACGTCAGATTTTGTGTTTTGCCGCCTCAGGTCAGTTTATCCAGCTAATGAAGCGGTTCCTAAGCTTTAACCTTTCTTTGAGAAAAGCTCCTCACTTTTGTGACCTTCACGTTGACTGTTCCTCGTTACACTTCAGGCTTTCGTCGGCCCTAAAGCTTCATTCGCATGCTGAAACAAATCGAGCAGAATCATTCATAAAAGCGGGCCGGAAGCGTAAGACTACGTGTTCCCAGCATTATTAAAATGCATATGTTTAATTTATGATCCAAGACTTTCAAAGGGGATCAGCTGTCTGGGAATAAAGTCCGACATTCCTTTGCCATATGTATTCCCTCATGCGTTTTCATTCATCCTAGCCGCTGTCTACATCACAAGAGCGCGACGTGTCGGGAGAAATCCCACCTGATCCCAACTGAAGCTGAGAAATCAGAAAGCATTACTCTGAAAAGCACAAAACTGGCTGAGCTTCGCCATTCACGACAGTTTCCCAAGGAAAAACACTCTGCTGTTCGCGATTTATTTGAGTGCTTTTAGTTTTTAGGAAGAATGTTGTGCTGGACTCACAATGTGTTGTTTTAACCATTTCTTTTCTTCACATTTTTATAAACTTTGATTTGCAGCACATTAGTAATTTTGGGGGGAAAGGCCAAATGTAATTTAATAGTAAATTGAACTCACTTCTTACACTCTCAAATAACATGTTAGAGACTAAATATAGCCTATATTATACATAATATTCATATATTATGCAATGAGTGTATCATAAAATTGAAGAAAAAAATAATGTAAAATATAAATGTATTTATTTTTGTATTTTATTCTTTATATTTTATGTATATGTATAAATATATATATGAATGGCTTATAAAAAATATTTTATATCACATTATCATTTTTTATTCAGTTGTCGTTTGCAATTCTTCACAACATAAGTTGTTTTATTTCCACTTAAGAAAAGATTGTTCTGTTTATAATGATTTCTTTCAGTGTTTTCAGGATGAATCTTGGGTTCAAAGCATTGTTGGTACTGTTTTGTCTTAAAGGAGAAGTTCACTTTTAAAAAAACTTTTGCTGATAATTTACTCACCCCCATGTCATCCAAGATGTCCATGTCTTTCTTTCTTCAGTCGAAAAGAAATTAAGGTTTTTGATGAAAACATTCCAGGATTTTTTCACATATTATGGATTCCATTGGGACCCAAACGGTTCAAGGTCCAAATGACAGTTTCATTGCCGCTTCAAAGGGCTTTAAACGATACCAGACGATGAATAAGGGTCTTATCTAGCGAAACGATCGGTCATTTCAAAAATAAAATAAAAAGTTGACGTTTTATAAGCACAAATGTTCGGCTTGCTCTGTTCTGTGATGCGCGTTCGTGACGTCACTTAATACGCAATTACGTTGAAAAGGTCACGCTTGAAAAATTGAAGAAAATGTTCTTTTTGGCTTTTTAATATTAAAACACTCAGGATGCGCACACGAAATGGGCATTTTAAACGATAAACTGACACAAATACATTTGAAAATGTTTATATGGTCCTCCTTCCGCACATTTGTAAACACATCAAACTTGACCTTTTCAACGTAATTGCGTATTACGTGACGTCACGAACGCGCATCACAGAACAGAGCAAGGCGAACATTTGTGCTTATAAAACGTCAACTTTTTATTTTATTTTTGAAATGACCGATCGTTTCGCTAGATAAGACCCTTATTCATCGTCTGGTATCGTTTAAAGCCCTTTGAAGCGGCAATGAAACTGTCATTTGGACCTTGAACCGTTTGGGTCCCAATGGAATCCATAATATGTGAAAAAATCCTGGAATGTTTTCATCAAAAACCTTAATTTCTTTTCGACTGAAGAAAGAAAGACATGGACATCTTGGATGACATGGGGGTGAGTAAATTATCAGCAAAAGTTTTTTCAAAAGTGAACTTCTCCTTTAACAATTTTTTTTTTATTACCATGTAATTATGTCTGATTTCCAAATGAATCATTCTTTTAAACCATTTTTTTTATTTTATTTTTTTATTATTCACTTACACTTTTTTTATTAATCACTCAAGTGTAAGAACTGTTTTCAAAAGTGAAAATATACTAATATACTAAATACTATATACTATACTAAAATACATTTTTGAGCAAGTACATAACCAGCCAGTGTTCAACACTCTCTGCTTGCCGTAGCTCGATTCTAAAAGGTAAGCTTGTAATAATGTTTTTAATTCGGTAATGGTGGATTTCCACGGGAAATTCAAGCATGTCTTTGCGTCATTACGTCACATCTGTCCACATAAAGAAGAGTCTCGGCTAGTAGGCGATGAGTGTGAGGATGCTGGAGATTTATAGCCTTTTCTCACAGCACTTGATATAATTAAACTTAGCAATTTGATGGTGGATCCAGAAAGGTTCAAACGACAATCACCAGTGACAACTGGAGATTCACCCGTTGTAAAATGCAAAAGACTCCGTTTCGCAACCGGCCCATGCGAAAACAAGGATACATTTCGGAAGGGCTTTTGAAAGGTGGCGTGAACTCCGTGTTTTAAGGGGTTCAATACAGAATCAGAGACGGCTTTAGTTCTGCTGGACGGGTAAGAACCAGTTCTAAGGAACATTCATTTGTTGTGAAATTAGACTGCACAGAAATGGAAACTGAACTACAGGTAATACACAATAAATGTAGTCACGCAATTCTGATGTTGTTAAAATAAAAAATTTGAGAACAAAGTATAATTTGCACGGTTTGTCGTGATATGATAAGCGATCGTTATATTTAATCAGCGTGATTTACTGCAATGCTTTTTCTCCCTTAGTTGGTCAGAGCAGAAGTGGATGTTACTTGTTCAGACAACATTTCCCTGTGAAAATTCTTATGTTGGTCATACTTCCAAAAAGTAGAATCTGTGATTGCGAATGCCAGGATCCAGGATCCAGGATCCGACTGACAGCCACTCATTCTCCTCAAAACATTGGATTCATCCGTGCTGTGCCGTGCCGAGGCACAGCCCATGTAAAGTTGATAACTCCGCGAATAACCGCAATTGCAGATTTCGAACAGAGATGGCGACAAAGAGGAAAAACTACGGACTGCAGCTTTAACCAAATATGTATTTCAGTTTGATCCTGAAATCTACAAATGCAGTGCATGGGAAACATGTTTTGGGATGCAACTCACCAGTGCAGCTTTATTTCATATCTCTATGGAAAATTTGACTGTAATGGGTTCATTTTCCCAGCGCTCCTGGGCCTATTCAGCGTCACATCTATTGGAAAGCTGTCATCGCTCTCAGTGTTTTTACAGTAGCAATAACAGGTGTGCCACTGTCTGGACCACTGGCCTCCGGCTACGGCTTTATAACAACGATATTTCAAAACATCTCATGTGCGAACCGTAGAAGAGGGAGGGCTGTCTGAAAACCTCCAAACACACAGTAAAGTATACAGAGTTTGCTAAAACACTGGTTTCTTGAGTTTCATATGGCGTAATGTCACTCAATCACATCATTAAGCTCATCATCCCGCTGTCACTCTGCGACGTTCATCTCTCCAGTCTCCAGAAATGAAAGCAGGCGCTTTTTCCCAATCTGATTTGTGGAGTTTACCCGCAGCGCTCGCTTTCTTTGATCCAAACAAGGAGATGTTAAGGATTTGAAGACATGCTGTGTGGTTAAAGAGTCTCTCCTGGGGCGGACAATTAACACTCGCCATTCTCAAGCGACAGTTCATGCCGATCATACCGGGAGGCAGCAGTTATGATGCTTGAATATCAATTTTAATTACCAGTTAGGCTATACCAGCAGGCCAAGTTAGAAAAAAGAAAATTAAATACTTCAAAAATGTACGGGGAAGATTGTTTGAGATGAACGGCTCTGGAGATTTGACACTCAAATAGAGATTGCAGACTAACCGAGAAAGCGTTTCGAGATGACATGCTGATGTGAGGTTTGTTTACGATGCTAATTCAGTAATGCAATATGCATGACTCTAATTCTGTACAGTCATGGAAATGTGTTTTAGCAAGAGTGTACAAGAGGCCGAGCTTCTTCATTATTCATGTTGATTTCAAAAAAAGAATTGAAAATAGAGCTCTAAACCAGATTAACCAGCTCTAACATGAATCACAATATTGCATAACTTTGATTTGAAGTGCAGGATTTGAAACCTGGAAGAAAAAAAAGATAAATGTACTTTAACTATTTTATGAAGAAATTAAACTGCACACTTCCTACACTAAGCTTATATGCACTGAAAATTTTTTTAAAAATAAATTTCAACATTAGAATACGAAATAATGTGTTGTTTCGACTTAAAGTACGTATTCGTTCTTGACTTAAAATATTAAGTTTAGTTAACTTTAGTTTAGTTTAGTTAGGTTGGATATTTAATTTATCTCAACAAATTTTAAGTTGTTATAACTAATTGCAGCAACTTTTTTTTACAGTGGTGTGTATATGTGTAAATATATTTCTATATTTTTAATTGTACTTAAAATACAGCATTTGTATGTTTAATCTAAAGTAATAATATTTGATCATATGTATAATTTATAATTTAACATTTTAGATAGATGTAGTAATTTTAATAATTTGTGTTATTACTTGTTTTTATTTAAATAATGCATTTACTATTATTATTATTATATTTTTTATAAATTAACATACATTTAATAAATGTAATATATTCATATAATATATTTGATGTTTTATACTACATGGACCCATGGCTTATAGTAGTTATTTCGTATTGTCTTTTTTATTTAATTGCATCATGTGCAAAGCTTCAGAAGATGCATACTGAAGTACAGTCTTGTTTTCCACATTAAAATGCTGTGCTTCAAATCAAAGTTTGGTGATAAGTCCGTCTTGAAGGTCTTGTAAGTTCCTCTAGAGAAAATGAGCAGGATTTTTACTTTGCGCTCTATGACTGTTATATTCACAGACTGTAATGACAGTATAACACCACCTCAAGTCAACTTGTTTTCATGCTGTTTTAGTTGCATTAGTTTTATACAGTAGTTGCAAAACCATAAGACATTAACACATCTGGTAACACTTTATTTTACAGTGTCCTTGTTACATATGTTACATTACATGCAACTAACCCTCAACCAAATCTTAATCCTACCCTAACCCTATAAGTACATGTAGTTAATTAATATTACTCAGTACTTAAATATATAATTACACTGTAACAATGACACTTTAAAATAAAGTGTAACTAACCGTACATTTTATTCCAACCAACTGGTGTCTTCAAACAGCCGGTGTCCTTAAAAACTGAGCAAAATAAGGTCAGACGGAGAGCGCTATCAGTGTGATATCTGTCTCTGTGAGAGGATGTTTGGTCTGAAGCGCCGAAGCATTTAACATTCACACATAAACAGTGTGGCATTAAAAGAGAGGCTGATATTGAGAGATCACATTATAGGTGATGATAGAAATCCTTGCCTTCGTTTACATGACGGATATCAGTATCTGTGGTGGATTATAAACTGAGACCTAAAGTCCCCCTGTCTGTGAAAATCCAGCTTTTAATGTTGTTTATGTGTGTATGTGGTGTTTTTAATATGCTTTAAGACAAACCATGTGTAAATTCATAAGTCGACAGCATTGCTGAGTATTTCCTCCTTAAAACTGCAGTGAACCAAAGACAGTCTCAAACACGCTTTGAAATCGCTGGTGTTTCTGACGTCACAAACTACCTTGTAAACAATCAGATCAACGTGTGATCGTCAACCAGTGGATCTCTGAGCTGAGTGAGTGAGTGGAGGCGGGGCTCATTTGCATATTCATAGAACCGCGCATACTAAATGAGGCAAGGGTGTCGAGTTACATTCAAGCTCTTCCTCTCTGGTGACTCGGGAAACCTCTCCATACTTTCATTACTCGACCTCAGCTCAGCTTTTGAGACTGTCTGTCATGAACTCTTCCTCATGCGCCTCTCAGAGTTATCCTGCGCTATCCTGGTTTTCCTCCTGACAGACAGAAAATACAATATTACCACAGTTATAAATCTCCCACTGTCATTCTCAAACACGGTGTTCCACAGGGGTCGGTTCTCGGCCCATTGCTATTTATTATTTACATTTTGCCTCCCGCACAAATTATTCGTTGCCATGGTTTTCAATACCACTGTTACGCCGACGATATTCAGATGTGAATGCTTGCCGACCGGACTCCATCCGTAGTGAATTTAAGTAATTATTTATGTCACTGTAACCCTGAAATGTAAAAATGCAGTACATGACTTGGGTTGCATCTCTTTTCTGTTTGCTCTGATCTGAGGCGTATGTTCATAAACCTTCACGTTAGAACTGCACAGTTTGATCGAGTGCCTTGAAATGCCACAGAAATTGATATTCTGCTGTCACTTTCTTAAAATATGAGCGCAGACCGAGCAATAACAGCCTCGTTCTCAGATCATTGTGTTGGTCATTTAGTTCTGACTGCATTCAGACGGACACTTTATCACGAGACACGAGCCGCTTTTAATTATCTATTCATTCTCTTTTAGAAGAGCCGCCATATAATTAATATCATTTTATTCTCTTTTTATTTGTCTCAATCAAAGCTCAATTATTTTTATAGCCAGTGATGTTGTGATATCTGTAAGCTCGGACCGAATGGCCTGGGTTCACTGTAGTGATGATATCAGAATGAATTGCTCATAAGTCTGGAGATCGTTTCTCTGCGTTTGGTGAAGCGGCGGTTATTGCAGAGAATGAGCTTTTACAAATACATTAAACCATGTGGCAAAGTGTGTGAGTGTGTGTGTGTGAGTGTGTGTGTGTGTGTGTGTGTGTGTGTGTGTGTGTGTGTGTGTCTGAGTCTGTGTGAGTGTGTGTGTGTGTGTGTGTGTGTGTGTGTGTGTGAGAGAGAGAGAGAGAGAGAGAGTATGTGTGTGTGTCTGTGTGAGTATGTGTGTGAGTGTGTGTGTGTGTGTGTGTGTGTGTGTGTGTGTGTGTGTGTGTGTGTGTGTTTTTGTGTGTGTGAGTGTGTGTGTGTGTGTGTGTGTGTGTGTGTGTGTGTGTGTGTGTGTGTGTGTGTATGTGTGTGTGTGTGTGTGTGTGTGAGAGAGAGAGTGTATGAGTGTGTGTGTGTGTGTGTGTGTCTGTCTGTCTGTGTGTGTGTGTGTGTGTGTGTGTGAGAGAGAGAGAGAGAGAGAGAGAGAGAGAGAGAGAGTGAGAGAGTGATGGACTACAAATGGCAGATCCTCTAATGAAAAGTGTGATTTTTAGCTTCACTTTTAAAATGAAACCCTTGACATTGAAAACAATAGAAGTTTTTTTCTTTCTTTCTTTCTTCTGCCTTATCTTTGTGAGACCCGAGTGTCGTTTTAGGCTTGAG
>NC_138737.1:1487570-1512570 GCF_965113295.1 Leuciscus leuciscus
GATTATCTGATATTTAGAGCAAACAATATTGATTATGTAAGCGTTGTAAATAATTACGGGATGGAATCTGATGGTCTTTCTGACTTCAACACAACAGCATTACAAACGAAAGCTCTGCAAATCTAAATGGCCTCTTCTAACGCATGCGACACGCGTGCTGGTGTTGGTGCAACATGTACACTGATCCTGATTCACAACGACTCCATTGTTTTGCTGAACGCCGGAGTATTACAGCATGGCCTGTGATCTGGATACAAATGAGACCCAGCATATTTGACTTTGGGCTGTTAGCATTCGGCGTTCTGGCTAACGCTGTGAGACGAGACATCAGTCTGAACCGCATCCAACACTTTCTGATTCTCCAACTCTCGGTTTTGTTTTTTACTGGGTAAACAGAGTGTGCGCTCATCAGGGATTTCTGTATGTGCAACATCATTCTTGTTTCCAGAAGCACATTTATATAGTTATGGATGCATATTATTACTAATGCATCAGTGTTGAGATAAGAATATCCTACCTATGGAAGCGTATGTATCCCACTGAATAAATTTTTTAAATGTTATTGTGACTTTGTACACACAAACTGAGAATGGGAAAAAGTCAGAATTTGTGGCAGAAACAAAATAAATCATGATTATGAGATATAAACTCATCATTTCTGGGGAATTTTTATTTTTTATTTTTTTTGAATTCCGAAAATTTAATTCAGAATTCCAAGGGGAAAAGTCAGGATTACAACATATAAATTTAGAGTTCTGAGGGAAAAAGTCCGGATTATGAGATATAAATAAGAATTCTGAGGAAAAAAGTCAGGATTATGAAATATAAATCAGAATTCTGAGGAACAAAGTCAGGATTATGAGATATAAATCAGAATTCTGAGGAAAAAAGTCAGGACTACGAGATGTAAACTCATTATTCTGAGAAAAAAGTCTGAATCTGTGGCTGAAACAAAATAAATCAGGATCACGAGATAAACTCAGAATTCTGAGGATTACAAGATATAAACTCAGTATTCTGAGAAAAAATAATAATGAAAATTAAGTTTTTTTTTTACGAATTACGAAAATTAAGTTCAGAATTCCCAGAAAAAATCAGAATTTTGAGACAAACTCAGAATTATGAAAAAAAAAAATCAGAATTACGAGATATAAACTCAGAATTCTGTGGATTAAATTCTAAATTTTCCCAATTCCCAATTTCTAACTATATATACACGTAATTGTGAGAAAAATGGTCACAATTACCTCTTTATCTTGTTTTTTTATTCCATGACAAAAACGAGATTCCATTCAAACACACACACACACACACACACACACACACACACACACACACACACACACACACACACACACACACACACACACACACACACACACACACACACACACACACACACACACACACACACACACACACACACACACACACACACACGTGCTTTATTCAGATGATCTATGAATCTAGCCTTAACTTAAAAGCGTAGGCGATTAGAATCTCCACTGCATCAACACAAGTTCACATGTCTAAAAACAGTAAAGTGCTTCATCCAGACAGCACTGAGTTCGATACATCAGCATCAGTAAGCAGTTCTTCTGATGCTTTTCTTGGGTTTCAGTCTCAGCCGACGGCCATTAGATGCTGAGCATCATTTATCTTCAGGGTCATTAATTATTTGTGTGTAGTTATTTATTAGCACTTACTCGGAACATATGGCTTGGAAAACGCATATCTGAGTGAAGTTTATCAAGCAAGGATGATTTTCCATCTCACACCGGTGGAAACTCCGTCTTTCTTTCTTTCTTCCCTCCCATGATAGATTCCTCAGCTTTCTGCACCTCCTTTTACAATATCAATCAATCAGGATAAATTTGTCTCCGGGATAAGGTTCAAACTTGTCTGTCTAAAGCCATGTTCGGATGGGGGGACTAGTTTAACATGGAGAGGTGGTGTAAAGTAATAATGACCAGAGCTTCTCAGTGATTTTAGTCGTGTCCGAATGTGTATCAGTGATCATTACGGACAGTAAAGATTACGGCGACTTTTACCTTCAGTAAAAAGGTCCGGAAAAATGACCTCATGTAATGCTAATCCCGTGCGAATAGACCCGCTGTAAATATGTACGTAAATATTTCGTCATTTCCTGTTTAAAAGTAGTTTCCCGCGGTTTTTCAAGTATGGAGACGCTTGAAGAAGCATCAGTTGCGTTCTAGTCGCTGGGACGAGTCTGTGGCAAAACTAGTGTTTTACACACACCATTCAGATCAGAAAGAAGATCGAAAGCATTTGTTAGAGGCACGAAACATCTTTTAGCGTTAGGTAAGTGCTTATTACCAACACAATCCAATCTGAAGTTTATTAATACATCGTTCCACCGGACATTACAGTTATTTATAAATATAGGTTATATGCGTAAACAGAGTTTATCTCCCACTTCTTCTAGTTTTACTGAGATATCTTATCCCGTGCGAATTGGCCATTAATATTACAGACGTCCTGTTGTAAAATGACATTACTCCATCTACCCTTGTAAAGTTAATCCCGTCCGAATAGGGCTAATATGCCGTCAATGGAAAATTATATGGCATAAAGAGTTATCAAAATGCCTGTTGTGATGCCGAGGCCCGGGTGAAAGGCGAGATATAAACTAAGAATTCTGAGGAAAAATGTCAGGATTACGAATTCTGAGGAAAAAATAACTGTGTGATATAAACTTGCAATTTCGAGAGAAAGAAAAAGGGTCTGAATCCGTGGGGGAAACAAAAAAAATATGAATTGCAAAATGTCCTCAGAATTCTGAGGGAAAAAGTCACAATTTTGAGAAATAAACTCGCGATTCCAAAATTCTAACTCTATATAAACACGTAATTGAGAGAGAAAAAAAAGTCACAATTACCTTTTTATTCGATTTTTTATTCCATGACGGAAACGATTCCATTCAAACACACACACACACACACACACACACACACACACACACACACACACACACACACACACACACACACACAACTCCTTTCTTTCTTCCCTCCCATGATAGATTCCCCAGCAATAGCTTTCTGCACCTCCATTTGGAATAACAATCAATCACGATAAATTTGTCTCCGGGATGAGGTTCAAACTTGTCTGTCTATGCCGTCAATAGAAAATTATATGGCATAAAGAGTAATCAAAATGCCTATTGTGATGCCGAGGCCCGGGCGAAAGGCGAGTGCAAGGAATATCATCTTTCGCTTTGAAATGCGATGGAGGCCACATGCTGTTTGTCGAGGAGAGATTGCTGTGTTGCGATGACCTCATCACCCCCCCCCCCCCCCCCCCCCCCCCCCCCCCCAGCCCCCGCTGCTCGATGTGACCGGAATAAAGGAACAACTGGCCCCGGAGCCGGAGGAGTGTGTAATTTGGACCGGCGCCCCGTCTCTGCATCCGAAAGCACTTGTTCCACACACACAGTCTGGAGAGCAGAGCTGCTTCTGAAGGTCATCGGACTCTTTAAAGCAACAGGTTGAAATGCTCTACGTTACACATGTTTCGCTGAACTCAAGGTTCTTCAGCCAGTTCCTGAAGTCCCAGAATGCATCTAATATTTAGTATATGCTCTTTTCTGATGACATGGAGGTCAAGGATTGGTTGACATTTACATAATTCCTATAATTGACTAAATATTTGTCAGTGTGTGTTCCACTGATGGAGAGCCCCCCCCACTCTCTCTCTCTCTCTCTCTCTCTCTCTCTCTCTCTCTCCGCTCTCTCTCTCGCTCTCTCTCTCTCACACACACACACACACACACACACACACACACACACACACACACACACACACACACACACACACACACACACACACACACACACACACACACACACATACACACACACTCTCTCTCTCCCTCTCCCTCTCTCTCTCTTTCTCTCTCTCTCTCTCTCTTTCTCTCTCTCTCTCTCACACTCACACACACACACACACACACACACACACACACACACACACACACACACACACACACACACACACACACACTCACACACACACACACACACACACACACACACACACACACACACACACACACACACACACACACACACACACACACACACACACACACACACACACACACACACACACACTATCTATCTATCTATCTATCTATCTATCTATCTATCTATCTATCTATCTATCTATCTATCTATCTATCTATCTATCTATCTATCTATCTATCTATCTATCTATCTATCTATCTATCTATCTATCTATCTATCTATCTATCTATCTCCCCACTCTACCTGTGTATATTGTGTTATATCTATCGGTTATATTAGTGAAGTGTGTGAAGTAAAGGGTTAGAGGAGGGGTCTATGTTAGTGTCAGTGTTGTTCCGCCCAATCCGAGTTTTGGACCAATGGGCTTTTCCTGCGTCCTGCTGTAACCGAACACACTCTCGCAGTGAGAAGCGCAGGGTTCACATCATCCTCACACCGAAACCGCGTGAAACAACCGATGACCCGCGCGCTCCTTCTTCTTCTTCATCTTCTTCTTCTTCTTCATCTCTTGCATTAGAATGACGGAGTGTGACGCGCGCGCGTCCGGATCGCGTGTGTGTTTCTCGAGCTCTGCGTGTTTCCGAAGGGACTTCAGTTCAACATCTCACTGAGATCAGTGTGAGATCTCGCTTCTGCTTCTGTTTCCACCGGCAACTTCTGTGAACGAACACACTGACTCTCTCCTGGACTAACATTGCGCTCCCGACTTGTGGATGAGGAGCTTGTTTCTCTCCGGCGCGTTGATATGTGTGTGTTTTCTGCGTTAGAATGAACCCTTAAACACTGACTCTGTGATTTTTTTTGTCTCTCCGGCGGCGCAGTCCACAATTATTGACCGTAGTGCGGACATTCACACACACTTGACAGAAGATCGTGGACATCTCAACACTTGCCCTGACATCAGCTGTGTCGAGCCACAGATGTGAATGAAAGAAAGTCATCTGAAGAAAGAGGAATATACGTGTCCAAGTGAGCTGTAGTGATGCTGCAAGTGGAAATGATCATATTCGTGGGTGTGATTCTGTGGATGTGTGTATTTAGTCAAGAGCCCAGCTCAAAGGTGATGGCTGATCGATATGCTGTCTACTGGAACCGAACCAACCCTAGGTGAGTGGATCTGTGTGTTTATATTCACCGCTGTTTTTGCAGGAACTTTGTCTAGCCTACGTGACACTTTCACTTTGCATTACATTTCTAGAGAAATACATAACCGGTATGCATGTCGAAAGAGTTAAAAAATAATCGAAATAGGCTAAGTAGGCTATTAAGATAACATAAACGCAATAAGATAATAGGCTGCTGTGTTAAAAAAGGCGATATGATAATGATTATCAATGTCGCTACAGTTCGCGCGCATCGGCAGTGTCTCTGTCGATTATTCGCGATTTATTATAAACTGTGAATCGGGCGTTTTTTCACAGAACAATAGAATATCTAATTTTGTTTATTTATATGAATGCATATTTTGTATCATATAAGCAAAAGTAAGGTAAACTCAGAAAAAAAAAAATCAATAGCATCTTTAGATAAAAAAAAAAGAAAAGAAAATTGAGCGGCAAAATTTCTCGCGAAATATTTAGTCTCGATCGAGTTTAAATTCTAAACTTCACTTGTTTGGTTCCATACTTTAATTTTGTCTCATTCAGGTGGTTATTTTAGCATGGTATGATGGATTTCATAATTTCTTCCCCAGTAGGCTACAATTGTTATGATAGGTTACATGAAAATTGTTGGTCCACAAAAAAGAAATAAAAAAACTACAGTTAATTGGTTGCTTTTTCCTGTAGACGAACATTTGTTGGCTAAATGAATTCATGTTGCTTTTAAGCGTCAAATCACTGACAATGAAACTCTGAAATAAAACTTAAATTTAATATATGAATTATCCTGTTCATTATCGTCACATTTTTTAAATAATACATTAATTAATTAATTAAAACCCAGGTGTAAACCGTGTATTTGTGTCCATTAAAAGGGCCGCACGGTGAAGGGCCACCAGACGGGCTCTGTAAATGACACTGCAATTCTCAGCTCAAAAAGAGTTAAAATTGCTTATAATATTAAGATGAGGTGAATGCATTTCATTTACACAATATTATATATGTTTTTAGACCAAACAAAAGTAATAATGCATTTTATTTGTGCATATTTAAGTATTTCATAGGTCAGAATAATTAAAAACATGCCGTTTTTTTTTCTTATTTAAAAGCTGGTAAATAGTTTTAAAGAGAAATAATAACTTAAAATAATTAATAAATAGTTTAAAACAGCCTACATAAACTAACTTTAGTCATTCAATTACCATTGATGTGTAGTTTATTTATTTATTTATTTTATCTCAGTCCTCTTGTTTCAACCAGTATGTTATTTAACATGTTTAAAATTGATGGTATATTCACATTTACACTTTTCACCAAAGTAATGAAGTCTTTTTTGTTTTTCATTGCAACAGTACAGCTTGCATATCATATTTTAAAACTAGTTTGAATGCATCAGACAGTTTTGAAACCTGCCGCCAGTCTGAATATTTCTTTGCTGATTAGATGTTTTGTGGTCAGAATTTCTCCCCTGCTTTGCGCGCACAGTTTATTTATGTGACACTTTGTTTAAACAGAAAAATGCAAAGTCAGATTTCATTTTATATGTGACGCTGAGAAGCCACATCATTTGGACACATGGATTTCAAGCCAGGTGATTATTCTGTTGAAAAAATAAGTTTCATTGCAGATTTCCATAGAGAGAGAGAGAAATATATAAGTTCTATATTTTTTCTTCTTCACATTTTTGGGGCGTAACCTCAGTTCACAGAAGCACAGATGGTTTGCAGTGATTCACGTTGAGTTTGGGCCTGTAAGAATCCAGTGGTTTCCTGAGTCTGTGTTTTATTGTCTTGTTTTTAAAGGGGATGTTGTGTGTCAGATTTACAGTAATCTGGGTTTTTTCACTCATGCACCCTCACGAATGATAGCAAAAGTAGTGTGCGTGTGCAGGACATGATATGAACACACGGACTGTGAGGAATTCATTTTGCGTGATGTGTTTGCATGCTTCACGTATAGTCAGAAACACATTTTGAGCAGTGCATCTGCTCTCTCTGTATGCGTTGCAGGAGCTCTGACCGAATATTAGAAGGCCACATAAATTGACTCACAAAGGCACCAGTGAAGCACGTCGTCTGTTGGCTGTCCGCACTTCATTGGCTCGCACCTCCCTTATGAGTATGAATGGTTAATTGGTTAATTACTCACTGCACCTTTGGCACACTAAATGACCATAATGAGTTTGCTGTAGCGTTTCCCATGCTAAGAGCTCCCGCTAGCCGGATTCTCCTCAGACTTCCTTCCCCTTTAACGGCAACTCTCTTCATTTCTCAGTGCCATGCTGAGCAGAGAAAATGAATGAATACAATTATATATTTCAGGAGGTTGATTCCTCTACTGGAGACCCGGGGCTCAGGGGTCACGCGGCCTCTGAACGGAAACCCAGCATACATTCAGATGTAACTCGATAGTTGGGTTGCTCGTGAAAATGTTCCATGATGAACCAGTCAGAAATGTGTTCCCAGTCGACTCAATCGTGCAGGACCGTCCAGTGTTTACAGGACAACTGTGTTTCCCGTAAAAGTCCCTTAGATACCAGTTACTATTTCTGTGTGTAAGCACTTTAATAAGCAATAAAAAATTATATTTATATAATATATAATATATATATATATATTATTATTATTATTGTATGATATTTCCTGTAAAATTCCCCAAAACCCGGGTTACAATTTGTGTGTGGAAAATGTAAACATATAATTTTATATAATTTATATATATATATATATATATATATATATATATATATATGTATATATATATATATACCACACACAAATTGGGAGTTTTTACAGTAAATATTATATAATAAAAGGATTTTAATAAGCAATAAAAATAGTATATATATATATATATATATATATATATATATATATAAATTAAAAACTTTGTAAAACTCCCCAAAACACGGGTCACAATTTGTGTGTGGATATATATATATATATATATATATATATATATATATGTACACAATTTTTTTATTGCTTATTAAAATCATTGAATGAGTTAAAATACATTTATATATTTTCTGAAGAATATGCAAGTGGTGTTTTCTCTGGGTGTTTTAAATACAATTATATAAATTATATATATATATTAATAGTTATAAATTTGCTTAACAAAGTAATTTAAAAAAAAGAAAAAGATTTAGCATATTTCTACTGTAGTGTAAGCCCAGAATAAGTTTTGTAAAGTTTCGTACAGTTTTGTAATCCCCACCACATTTAGTTTTTTCCCTCCGCAAACTTTGCGCTCTTCTCCGCATGAAACCGCTTTATGCACTCTTGCATGTATTTTATGTGCATTTTAGGAGCTCCTCACTTCTCTCCTGTGGGAGATTTAAGAAGGAAAGGAACACATCATGCATCTGAGAAATGTAAAGCCCGGTGCGTTCCTCATGCGTGTGGTTTCTTCAGTCGTACAACAGAGCTTGGTATCCTCCAGTCCTGAGCAGATCCTGCTGTAGTTCACACTGACCTGACTAGTTCTGACACTGTGTGTTTTCCTCTTGGAGACTTGTTGTATGTAAAACATGCTGTGCCTTTCTGCTGTCCAAATCCATTCTCAGAGGGGAACGAAGATGGTTTGTGTATCGGAGAGTTCAGCCAGTGCATGAGAAACCTAGAATTATTATCATTACTATGATGATTTTAAAGAGCAGAAATGACATAAAGGACCACGTTTAGACGAGGATGACAGTGGATTAATGTTAGACATCACAGTTACCCTGCAACAGCTCATTAGGTGCTTAAAAAGCCAGCGGGACGTTATGCAATGTCACAATGTTTTTATTTAATAAAGACAAAAGCGAGTTGAGCCAGGGATTTGCTGTGTGTTGACTCTGGATATACAGTGGCTGTATAAAACCTCTCAGCATCACATGCTCTTCTAAGATGCCGGTGTCGTGGTCGGGATTGTTGCTCTCCGTCTGCCAGTCGATCCGGCTCTGGATTAGACGTACACGAGTGAACGCTGGAGAGATGCAGAGTAGAATCGGCATGCAGGATTCATTCAGGAACGGTCCCGGCGCTGGACATCAGATTGATTCTTATGCATAATTAGATGCATTGATAGTTCATTAGTTACACAGCATGATGAACCACAGCATTTATTAATATTTGTTCATTTTAATTTCAACTAATGCTTTATTAAAATCTTGTCAGCATTAGTTAATGCACTGTGAAGTAACACGAACAAACAATGAACAGTTGTATTTTCATTAACAAAGATGAACAAATACTGTAATAAATGTGTTGCTCATTGTTAGTTAATACATTAACTAATGAAACTATTATAAAGTGTTTCCGATGTATTTAATTCAGTGCATCTCTTTTTAATATGTGAGACATGTACATGTTTTGTGCATTATAATCTCAGCATGCTCAAAATAAGCGAATGCTCGACGAGACAGATGTTTGTGAGCTCCTGAACAAGTGTGTGTGCTTCATTTATTCATAAAGGATATTTAACATGAGTTAATATTGTAAGCTGGAGAGCAAATAATGCTGCAGTGTTTCTCCTGATATTAGTGTGAATGAAGCATGACTCGTGTGGCTGGTGTTTCGGTCATGCCTGCTTCACCCGTGCCGTTCCACATTCACACCTCAGTTTGAGGAGAATGACTCCGTCTGCAGCTGCGGGACGCTTCTCCAGAAACTCAACCGGTTTAGAGACTCGCCGGGCAGGTAAAACTAACTTACCACGACATTTCAGAAGTGCAAAAAAAATTTGCATTGCACAAATAGTCAGAGAGAATCGCTCAGGAGTTTTCAGCGCTCTGCATTTTATTATTTCAATAACACTTTACAATAAGGTTCATTAGTTTACTACCGTAGTTAACATGAACTGAGAATTCTTCAGCATTTATTAATCTTAGATATTAATTTCAACATTTACTAAAATCAAAGGTTGCATTTGTTAACATTAGTTAATGCACTGTGAACAAACAATGAACTGTATTTTTATTAACCAAAGATTAATAAATACTGTAACTAATGCATTGCTTATTGTAAGTTAATTTCAGTTAATGCATTAACTAATGCACCTTATTGTAAAGTGTTACCATTATTTCTAATGTGCATTGGTGTTGTTTACTCCACCGAGAGGACAAACAAACAAACAAACAAACAAACAAACGAACGAACGGAAAGCGGGCCGCTGTAAATATTGAGCGGCCGGTTCCTCTCTCTCTCAGTTCTGAAAGGCCTCGATCGCTCTGAAAGGCCACTATTGTTTCCTCTCGCTGTCGCCTCTCCACAACCCGGCTGAAAGTATGCATGTATTTAGAGAAAAGGAGAGCAGGAGAGGATAAAGGGGGTGAATGGAGAGGGGTTCATGGTCCTGCTTGTAATACTCTCGGCGTTCACAGCGAACACAGAAGCGACGGGCAGATCTTTCTCACACGCCAAGCGCTGTTTCACAGACGCATGTGTCTGGCCGCTTCGACCGGGTTTCTCCAACAATAGGTGACATTTGTTCTGTGACGAGGCCTAAGCCGACAGGATTAACCCCAGAACTGAGCTTTGTCCGTCTTCTGGGGGTGGAGGGGGTTCGGGATGTTTGAGGAGTGTTGTGTTGCACCGAGATACAGTATCAGCTCTCGACGACGTGGCTGTGAAGACGTGCACAAAACATAAAGAACATGATTTTCCTTTAGCTTCCCAAAACACTCAGATTCCCATGCGAGAGGATCAGATACACTGGACTGAAGAGATGTGTCTGAAGATCTGAAGACCTTCATCTGAACGCTTCTGCTTAAATGCTTCAGATTCAGTTGGTTCTGCTCATATATGAATTCTTCACAAAAATGTTAAATGTTGTAAAAAAAAAAAAAAACTTTTTTGTTTTGTATTTAAATAAATTGTTTAATTTAAAAAAAAAATAATATGTGTATATATATATATATATATATATACATTACACACACACACACACACACACACATACTGTATATATATAAACAAAAAGTTATAATAATATATATAAACTGATTTTTATAAATGAAAATAAGTTATATATATATATATATATATATATATATATATAAATTAAAATAAGTTAAATAAACAAAAACAAATATTAAAAATATTTATGATAATATATATATATATATATAATTTTAACTTATATTTTGTTTATTTAATATTTGATTTATTTCATTAGATACACTCTATTGAATTTGTTACTGAAGATCTAAAGACTGCTTAAATGCTTAACATATAAATTCTTTACAAAAATGTAATTTAATAATTCTCTTAAATTTCATTTAATTTCATTCAACATTATTATATTTGATTTTATTTTCCATTTACCTTAAATTTATTGTTGTCATTTTAAATAATGAATGAATTGGACTGTGCATCACACAATTCTCCTTCCATAGTTACATATGTGTAATTGTATAGTTGTCATGGAATTGGGTTTATAAAGCGGCTTGCTTTGTCTTAACGTGAGGTCAAGTATGTTTGACAACTGAAAAGTTCTGTTCTCTTAGTTTCTGAGAGCCAGAAGTAGATCCTCCAGGATCACCTGGAAATGTTGTGTGCGACCGGGTCTGACAGAGGTTTGTTTGTTTAGTGTCTCTGGGAGTGAAGCGACTCGAGGTCTCCTCATTCATGAGCTAATGGCGTGGAGTCACTAAAGGGCTTAAAAAGCCATCGGCTCATTGTCTACTGACACAAAACCCTTTCCTCTTTAATCCCCCTTCCTCTCCTCCATAGAAACCTTCCTGCTCACATTCGGCATTCATATTAATCAGTGTTAAAGGCCTAATGAGATAAATAAGACTTAAGAGGAACCCTGGAGTGTCTTTGGAAGTCTGCAGAAACTGTTTAGTTATAAATTTGCCCTGGACTGTTTCCTTCAGAGCCTGAGAATGTTTAATTGACCTTTTCTAATCTTCCTTGGAGGTTTTTTTTGCGCTGAAATGCACAAACCGAGGATTTTGGAAGATGATGCCTTTACTATAGTATCGTTGAAGAAATCAACTATAGTCACGACTGTTTCCCGAAACCCTATTGTCGCAAAATTGGTCGTCCAACCACGGTGTTTAATGATGTCACGTTGGCGGTGGAGTAATAACTACTGTTAATGAATCTGTTTAAGATCAAAAATCTACAATGTAACATTTTTGTTACATTGTAACAAAATGGGGCACAATGTAACGCAGGGCTAGTTGTAACACACTTGTTTTAAATACTTCCACACATGCTAGCATGACGAAACTTGGTGTATTTACTAGTTGCCATATCAACACTATATAGAGAAAAGATTGAGCCAAAATACTTTTTTTTTTTTGGAAGATATCCATAGACATTTATTAAACCATAGCAAAAGTAAATTTCTTACTTAAGTTAATTTTTCATCTCTATTTTTTGTGTTTATTTAAAATTAGACAAATCTGATATTATTGTAATCTCCAATATGTTATTTAACAGTTGAGATAGTTCTTTAATGCTTCGCTAACTAGCAGAAGACACTAGCCGGGTTTAAATCCCAGGTGTGCAGGTGGGGCATGTTGTCACACTGCGTTACAATGAGCCCCTATTAGAAATATGCTATTATATTCTATACTTTTATTAATTCTATTGAGAAAACATGAGAAAAAGGTGAATAAAGACTGAGAGTCGATGATCAGAAATGACTAATTATTAATATGTTTTGAACTATGTTGTATAGCTGTGTTTTCCTGTGTTCGTAGTCAAAACTCAAAAATGAGTTTATATTTAATTATTAAGTTCAACAACGACACTTTAAATCTCTTCACCAACAGACGTAAATTACATTTGTATATTTTCTTAATAAAAGATTTAGATTGTACTGAATGTCATCTTGCTTATTTTGCTCAAGATCAGGATTTATTGAGTCCACATGTTATGAAAACATGAATCTGCTTTATAACCACAGGTCGAGAGTGTCGTTCAAACACACAACTCTGCGATGCTGTTTGCGAATGTTTGTTAGAACGATGGTTTGGGGAAACACCGACTCGTTGAACTGCTGATAATGGCAGAACTCGCGACCACAGTTGGCTAACGATGCTTCTGGGAAACACACACCGGGATATTTAGCATCTGTTTCTAAAGCCGTGTTTGTTTGGCTGCTGATCTCTCTGCTTCCCCAAACCTTGATCTGATTTCCCCCCTCGATGCCCAATGGTCCGGTCCGCACGGAAGAGGCCATCTGGGTCTCTCTCTCTCTCTCTCTCTCTCTCTCTCTGGACTAATCGGGGATTACTGGCCCTTTAGATTTGCTGTAATAGGCTCAGGGCTTTAGGGGGCTGTCGGGGTGTCTCTGCACCCCAGTGTTTGATTCCGGCCCAATGTTGTGGCTACTACGGTTAGTTAATGCCGGATCACAGAGATCCAGTTTAGGACCCCAACATTAGGTAGTTTTAAATAACAGTTAAAAAAACATCTATTTAATATATTGTTTGTGTGTTAATTGGAAACACTAGATGTATATTGTACTCGACCTATTGTTGCATTTTGGTTTTCTCATTTAATTTTCTTTTATGGATCTACTTTTGTACTGTACTTGTAGTGCTTTGGGTATAAGAAAAGCGCATTGCAGATAAAATGTATTATTATTATTATTATTCATTGACTGTGAAGACAGAGGTCTAAACTATAAGTTCACTGGTCATGGCTATTATTTGATGTGTAAATATGAAATATATAAATATCTGGAGTCTGGGGATATTTGCATTACACAGAAAGCATTTTAATATTTGATTACATTTTGTGAGATTAAAAGCGTGTGTGTCTGCATTAGCCGTCAGTAATCCTCTAATTCATTTACTGATGTTAGAAACAATAAACAAAACAAAATATTGAAGCAGAAATTATTTAGCCACATAAAAGTCTGCACTACTAAAATTAAAATGGGTAAGATGCAAATATTTGAATGTTATTTAATAATAATAATAATAATAATAATCTATTTTATTTATTTATAAAAAGTGTGTCTTGCTCATTGACTTTAAATACTTTTGGGAAGTTTAAACTAGAATTAATTTGCTAAATGAGTTATTATAATTTTATGTTTATATATATATATATATATAATTTCAAGTTTATATATATAAACATAGTTTTTAAAATTATTTTATTTTTAGAATTATTTTTTTCTAGTTTAAACTAGAATTATTTTGCTAAATGAGTTATTATAATTTTGTTTATATATATATATATAATATAATTTCATGTTTTTATATATATGAAAAAAAAAAAAAAAAAAAATATATATATATATATATAGTGTAAAATTATATCTATAAACATAAAACTATATATAATAGTTATTTCTTGCATTTAAATATTGTGCACTCAATGAAAATGTTTAATTGGCAAATACTTAAGAAAAATATTAATTTGATGTAGTTTTATTGTTATTCATAATTATTTTTGAGTGCATTTGACCAAATATTTACATCAAATCAGGAATCTTATGCTTTCCACATTCATCATGTTTTAATAGTTGTGTTTTGACAGGGCTTTCATTCCTTTCTTCCCTCTTTGTGTGTGTGAAACCTTCCGTCTCGACCCGCAGAAGGACTGGGATGTGTTTTTGGGGGGCGACGATCAGCCAATGGAAACGCAGTGTTTCCTGGCGTTTGATTGGTGCAGACGGTGAAGCTGAGTGTGATGGCGGCGAGTGTATGAAATATTAAGAGCTGTTTGTGATCTCACAGGCAAACCTTCGCACGCGATGAAGAAACCAGGTCAAGGCTATACCGTGGTGACACGGCAAAGGTGACCGAGAGAAGTCTGAGGGTTCAAGTGTTGCTTCTGTGGCTGTTCACACGTGTGTTTAACGACAGTTCTGGTCCTACTCAGTGTTTTCAAATATCTAAACATTCTTAAATCAAGATGCATTTACTGGAGAAGCAAAGTTACTAAGGCTAATGAAAAATCGATCAAAATTAAGTTTAAGAAAAAAAATCGACTTGGTTTCCCTCTGAATTAAGTTGATTTGTTTTTAAGCACAAACTCAATTTTTCAAGAGTTAATATCTTTTATATGTGAAGACTTAATATGTAATTTTGCTTGTTCTCCAGTAATTTAAGAATGTTTATGTTTTTGTGCTGGAAAACGAGACAGAAACGATGAGGAACAACATTTATTTATTTATTTATTTTTCCTGTTTAAATGAAAATGTCTCATTATATGCGATGCTGATTGTTAATCTTGCACACTGAATATTCAGATAAAAAATACTTTTTTGGTCTGTAGAGCAAATGTTTTCCCCTTTCCTATCAACTCAGCACAGAAATCCTCTCTCTCTCTCTCTCTCTCTCTCTCTCTCTCTCTCTCTCTCTCTCTCTCTCTCTCTCTGTCAGAGAGAAGCATCCGAGTTTCTCAACGCCCCGGCGCTCAATAATACGACGTTCCCTCCAGCTAAAAACGTCAGGAACGTTCCTCACACCGGTCCTGCGTCTGTCGCCGTATCGCTGGAAAGAGCTACATGGCACGAAGGTGCCTGAATTATTCACGCTCATAATCGGCCTTTATGTCATATCGCCCGGGCTGGGGCCTGTGTTATTCTAGTGCATAATTGATGCTGCTCAGAAGTGGAAAAGTTAGAATAGCAGAAGTAATGTGAAGGGAAAGTGCAGGCGATTGCGTGCAGGGGTCAGACTCAATCTCGGGACGGGGACGGGGGGGTCCGACTGAATCAGGCGTAACCAGCGCTGACATTGAGCTGAGCTGGAATATCCACTCTCTGAAGACTTACAGCCTGCCGATGACTGGAGAGGAGGAGGAGGAGAAGGAAAAATGGCTGGCATCAATTGTGGCTTTGCTTTTTTTGTTTCAAAGCATTCTTTAGACGGTCTGGTGCAATAGTAATTGGAAAAATAATTTCTTTTTTTTTGTTGTTGTCTGCCATATTTGGTCAGAACTGATCTCAGCGGTAATCAGGATCAGATCTACATGCTAAATGCATTATATTGACGGTCCAGCGTTGAGGTGTTTATAGAGCTGCGCATTATGTGGCGTTGGCAGGAACTTGTCATGCTTTTTATTTTATTTTCCTGATTTTACACTAGCGAGTTTGGGATATGTTAGTGTTTTCTGCTCAGTAGATGCTCAAAAATACAGTAAAAGTTAAGAAATATTATTAAAATGTAAAACATCAGTTTTCTATGTGAATATATAGTAAAGTGTAATTTATTCCTGTGATCAAAGCTGAATTTTCAGCATCATTACTCCAGTCTTCAGTGTCACATGATCCTTCACAAATCATTCTAATATGAGGATTTGATGATCAAGAAACATTTATGATTATTTTTAGTTGAAAATGTTGATCCTTTTTTTTTCTCAGGATTTGATGGACAGAAAGTTTATTTGAAATATAGTCTTTTGTTACATGTCTTTACTTTTGATCAATTTATTTATTATTTATTTATTTCACAAAAAATATGAACTGTGTTCAACACTGATAATATTCATAAATGTTTCTTGAGCATCAAATCATCATATTAGAGTGATTTGTGAAGGATCATGTGACACTGAAGACTGGAGTAATGATGCTGAAAATTCAGCTTTGATCACAGGATATAAATTACACTTTACTATATATTCACATAGAAAACTGCTGATTTAAATTGTAAAAATATATTTTACTTTTTTATTTTACTATATTTTACCCTATTTTACTTTATAAATGCAGCATTGTTGAGCAAAAGAGACTTAATTATTCCAGACTTCTTCCTGCCCAGCAGTGTAATTCCCTTCCCAGTAGCCGAACGTAAATAGGCAAGGCAAGGCAAGTTTATTTATATAGCACATTTCATACACAATGGCAATTCAAAGTGCTTTACATAGAAGAAATTAAAATAATAAAAAGAAATAAGAATAATTAAAACAGTTTAGAAAAATAAAATAAAATACAGTACTTAAAAAAAAAAAAAAAAGAATATTATTATACAGTAGATCTTTCCTTCAAAGGATTCCCTTAAGACTTAAATCTTTCAACCTTCTTTTAACCTTCAATCTTCTTACGACTTCCATCTATCAACTTTCCTTTAACTTTCTTTTCTCCCTTATTTACTCACACGTTCTTTTCACTTTCTTTAGCACTGCGTTCACATTCTTTCTCAGACGAAAACTTTAATATCGTCATTTAAATACTGTTCTACTTTCAAACCCACATTAATACACGTCACTTTCACATTATCACCTTCTGAGTGGGCATTTACAGTGTTGTGTTCAGTTCTAAGTTCAGTTTTTGCAAAACCGCTACAAATGTTGTGTCGCTCACATTCCAGTGATCGCGCTTCAAGTGAAAGCTTAAACCTTGTCATTAGTTAGCGGCCTCTAATTAAGTCTCATTCTTTTCTCCTCTAGTGCTTCTTTTGTGCAGCGCAGATTTACCTGGCAGAAACACGGCTCGTCTCAAATTAAAAGTGCACACACATGGCCTTAGGTTGAGTCTGTTTTACACCTTGCCAACCCTCAGTCGTCCAACTCCCAGCCACAGAAACCATGTCTTTTGTGTTTCTAAACAAAGAGTGCTGGGATTTAGTTACTAGCCTGTGAGCTTAAGAAGCAACCGAACACAACGGCTACAAAGACGCTTGTGGGAAATTCTTAATCTTCAGGTGAACACGACACCTGAGAAACAAATGCATGAGGGCATGTTTATGGTGACTCACACACACACACACACACACACACACACACACACACACACACACACACACACACACACACACACACACACACACACACACACATTGCAATTCATGCATTTTAATATCAAACCGCCGTATTATATCATTGGCTTATCCGAACTTGTTTTTGTTTACACTATTTCAATGACTGATCAAATCATGCCAGATCCAGACTCTTCTGCCAGTAAGAGGTGAATCTTCATCCAAAATCAACCAGCAATGATAAAACATTGGTTCTGGACAGAAACATAAATATTTCCATAAAGAGATGAGGTAATACACTCGTAAAAATGTGTCTTGCTGCGTGAGCAATTAGTGGTCTAAAGAAAAGCACTCCATCCAAGCAGACTTTACAATGCTTTTATGGCATGTATGAGCAGCTACAATGCAGCCATAAAGCATCTGATAGACGCATTAGTCTCTGCGTGTCCAGGAAACATATAAAGAGAATTTATGAGCGCTTTCTCAGTGAGAGCACCTTCAGAAGACACAGGACACAACCCGTCAAATCACCAGCAGAGAGTTATTTATGTCCACCATCACCAAAACAACATTACTGTTAGTCAAAAATATTAAAGACGACTTATTATTTTCTTTTACCAAGTCATGATGTTGTTTTCAGGCTCTACTAGAACAGGTTTCAGGCATTATTTTCCTCATATTCTCCATTGTTGCGGCTCCTCTCTTCCCAGTCTGTCAGTAACGCTCTGTTTACTTCCTGTCTCTATGAAGCCCCTCCTTCTGAAAAGCACACTGTGCTCTGATTGGTCGGCTGGAGAAGTGTGTTGTGATTGGTCGAGCGCTTCGAGTGTGTTTGGGAAATGCCCCGCCCCTAATTACCATAACCGCCAGTTTAACTCACTACTAACTAACTCAACCAGGCCCCGCCCCTTTATTCTGTGCATGAATTATTATAATGAGGAATATTGTGATGGGTTCGTTCCGGGAAGAAACTCAAGGAGGCGTTTCAGGAGTTCAGAAACACTGACACTGATATAGAGAACAAAGAAAGTTAACTTGTAATAAAGCATAATACGTCCGGTCCGCTTTATATTGTGAGTTTGTAAGATGCAATGTTGTTTCCATCAGGTTTACTGGTGGTTTTTCTATATAATGTTGTGTAAATCAGCATATCGTGTCGCACTAAATCTCCATCGCCACAAACTCTCTGGATTTAGGAAATCAGTCTCTCAGATGAAGGTAAATGAGGGTCCTGAACACGTGGACCCCCGTACGCTTCTGTCTGCTCAGATTCATGCCGCCTCGGGCGCTTATGGATTATTTCTTCTGCTCTCGCTGTGGTGTTAATTGAGTTCTCCTCTTGTTTAGGATTCACAGACACAAGACGCTGTGGAAACGATCCTACCCTGCTGATAAAACCCACTGATAATTATTTTCTTGACTTTTTGCTACTTGCATCATTCATTCGCCTCATTATGGCTTGAGCCATCATGTGATTAAAGAGATGTAACTGTCAATTATGAAAGCAATAATTGCATTCTTCAGGAGTGAGATCTCACACTGCTCGGCCGTTTCTCCTAATGAACTCTTTTAAATTATAAGTATCGGCACTTAAAATGAACTTTCATCTGCTCGATGATCTGCGTGTCACATTAAAATTAATCAAAAAGTGCCTGTAATTATTTAATATAGTAGTACTTTAGTCTTCTAACTTTCAAATACAAATCATATTTCATTTTTTACTTTGTAGCTTTGGAGTTATTTGAAGAAATTCACTAGAATTATTTTAGTTATTTTATTTCTTTTAGTTTTTACTTATATATGACCCTGGACCACAAAACCAGTCACATGGGTCACTTTTTTGAAATTGAGATTTATACATCATCTGAAAGCTGAATAAATAATCTTTCCATTGATGTGTGGTTTGTTATGATGGGACAATATTTGGTCGAGATACAACTATTGAACATCTGGAATCTGAGGCAAAAAAATGGAAACATTGAGAAAATCTCCTTTAAAGTTGTTCATTTATGTTGGGGATTGTGCAGCATTCACTCACACACATACATGTTTTATATATTTACGGTAGGAAATTTACTAAATATCTTCATGGAACATGATCTTTACTGAATATCCTCATGATTTTTGGCATAAAAGAAAAATCTATAATTTTTGACCCATACAGTGTATAGTTGGATATTGCCACAGATATCCCCGTGCGACTCCAGACTGGTGACGTGATCCAGGGTCACATATTAAGTTATGATTATTTTATTATATATTATTTTAAAATGTTCTCACACCTGTTCTTTTTGTGTGTTTAACTTAAAAAAAAAAAATTACCAGAATTTAATCCAAAATAACTTAATAACAAAAAATTAAAATAAATGAAATAATTATATATTATAGTTTGTAAAATAAATAAAAAACTCTGGCTTTATTTTATTTCAGGTTATATTTCTGCAATACAAACCCAGATACTGGAAAATAAAGCTGAAAAAATGTCCAGCAGAGATATATACATACATTACCAAATTTGCACCAAAATATCACAGGAGTTGGACTTTTATGCCTTTAACATCAACAACATTTCCCCCATCTGTCTGCATATGAATAAACCTGTGACCACTGTTATTTTAGTATCGAGATGCTATTACATTTGAATAAATATTTCAAAATTAGTTTTTCATTTTCATTTTAAATGTGTGTTTTTGTCATATTTATTAGTTTAAAAAAAGTATATGTAGTTTTTTAAATATTTCTTTTTGTTATTTAAGTTAAATTAAATGCCAGTGGTAAATGTTGCTGAAATAAGGTTTCTTATATATTTAATTTAGTTAACATTTATATTAAATTTGGTCATTTTTTCTCCCAAAGAAGTAGTTTTTAAAATCTGAGAATAGAAATAATTATCATCTATGCCTTTAATACATTATATTTCACATTCTAATCAATTTCTTTCATGACATTTTCCATGATTTATTATATTTCATCTTGATAACAATGATTGTATATCATATTTTATATATAAATGTCTATGTGGTTTCTCTTGATTCTCTGTCTTTGTGGCTTCTCTTGATATTACTAGAATTATATAAATTAGAAATGTAAGTTTATATATCAGATTCTTCATAGTAGGTGTTTTTCTTTTAGTCTAAATGATGTTTTATCATCATGTTTGTGTGGTTTAGAACAGTAAACGCTCTACGGTGTTCAAAAGCCTTAAAAATCATCTCTCTTCTTGAAGGTTTCAGTGATTTCTTCACGTGGTGTTAGTGATCTGGAAGACGTTCAGGGTTTGATGCGCGGTGTTTACTGGCGCGTCTCTCAGACTTCACGGTTTGCTGGTGTCTGGTTTGGTGGAGGTAGAGGACCGATAAGTGGCCGGCGTCTGGAGATCAGAGAGCGGGGGGGGTGGCGTGTGGGTTGAGTGAATCACGTGACTTCGGCTTTTGAGTTTTTCCCTGATGGCTTTTGGCACGCAATGCTGGAGCTCCGCTTCTGCCACCAACCAGCGCCAACACAACGATCTTCCAACGCCGTGAAAGCACCAGTGAGCCAATAAGGAAAGACGGGCGTTGCTATGCATGAAGAGGAAATGCTTTGTGAAGTCTGACTTCTGTTGCCTTGATCTAGTGCTTACTAGAATGAACTTGATCTAGGTCACAGGAGCTAGTGAGAGACGGCGTGCTTCAAAGAGGACTTTCTCTTTTATGAGATTATTATTTTGGGGTTTTTTCTTCGTGTGGCTCTTTATATTCACTTAGAAAAGCACAAGTACCATTGAACCCCTGCTCACATTCATACTGTATCGCTGTAAATGCATTTTGCACACAGGAGATGGTTCACTGTACAAGTGCAGTTCATTATATCATGCAGAATCAGACATATATTTATATTCCAGTATTTTAAAGAGCAGATTCAGTGTCTGATGAAATTAAAGGCCCGTTCACACCGAGAACGAGAACTATAATGATAGCTATAGCATTAACTATATTATATCGTTCTGTTTATTTTAATCACAGTTTTGTCGTCTGTCGCTTTAAATGCCCAATCTCTCTTAAGCAGGATGGATTCTGATTGGCTGTCAATGTTTTTGTCATTCATCAGCTGGAAAAAAGAAAGTGATTCCAATGAGATTGTTAAACTCTGCTATACTTTTATATTTATGAGTTTAATAAGGATATTGTTATTGCTATAGTTATCGTCCTTGGTGTGAACGAGCCTCGACACATGCAAAATCTATTTACACCACATACAGTGTCTATTTTCACTAACTCTGTCCACCGTTGCTCAGATATTATTAGTACTAACAGCACATTACATAAATGCATTTGTCATTTAAGCATATTACTTCTGTTTGCACCTTATGCACTTACAGTGTAAACAAGATG
The DNA here is from genome assembly GCF_965113295.1 of Leuciscus leuciscus. Taxonomy (NCBI): domain Eukaryota; kingdom Metazoa; phylum Chordata; class Actinopteri; order Cypriniformes; family Leuciscidae; genus Leuciscus; species Leuciscus leuciscus. Next base: position 1,509,745 of record NC_138737.1, read on the forward strand.
CTGTTTGTGTCTATTTATACTTAGCACTGGAAATCTGCCACTATTTACACTCCCCACTTAGTACAGAATTTATTCAATAATTTTTTTATGTCCCCCTGTAGTCAATAATTTTATCCCTTAAAACTCATCTTTGATCACCAACTTATTTAAAAGTTTTTTTCTTGAAAACAAATTCTTCATGCCTTAAAATATCTCAAATGTAACTTGACACCCTTGCCTCATTTAGTATGCGCGGTTCTATGAATATGCAAATGAGCCCCGCCTCCACTCACTCACTCAGCTCAGAAATCCACTGGTTGGCGATCACACGTTGATCCGATTGGTTACAAGGTCGATTGTGACGTCAGAAATACCAGCGATTTCAAATTATCACCAGTTATTAATTAAATTAAGCAATTGTATATCAGTTTTTTTTTTTTATTATTATTTTTAAATCTCTCACTTATTCTTTGACAAAAGATGTGACTTTTTAAGTGTGTGCATAATTGAAAAAAAATATAAAAAATATAAAAATATATTTGATTTGGCTTTATTTCAGGCTTTTTTTAGTGGGATACCGACTCAGACACTGCTAAATAAAGCTGGTTTAAGGTCCAGAAGATTTGCCACTGCCAAATTTCCATGAGTGTGTTTGTGCTGTTACTCGATTTGCATAATTCCTGGGTGTTAAAACTCAGACTGTGTGTGCAAACAAACAGCCCTGTCAGCGGACGCTATTCATTCTCACTGAACCCCCCGAGAGTTTGCCGATGTGGGAACGTTTTGGTGTTTTTTTCCGCGTCCCGTGAAACGCTCTTTGCACCTGCGCTGAGAAATGAGTCTGCAGAATTAAAGCACAGCACATTGATTTTTTTTGCCCCTCTTTCCCTTTTTTAATATCCTGGTGCCATTACCCGACTCACAAAATGGCCAGTCAATATCACATCTGCATTGTGATTAAAGCTCAGAGAAAGGGCTTTGTCTCTATATATAATGTACAGAGGTTGAAAAGGCGACACAGTCCGATTGCGTTTCCAGATAAGCTCACACGAAGAAGCCGTTCGTCTTTAATTAAAGTCTCTCTTCTGGAGGGAGTGAGACAGGTCAGACAGACAGAACGACTTTTACCATTTAAAGTAAGTGTTTTTTAACGTTAAAATACTGTTTTGGTAATCAGACTCAAAATCTTTCAAATTATAAACTGTTGTAAATAAGGTACATTTTACAAGCAAATACTATTTCAGTCTTTCTACTTCAAAATGTAATGTTTACTTAAATGTGAAAATTATTAGCATGTAAATAGTTTCTACACTTTAATAGATCAATACATTTTTTGCATGCATTTTGACAGTAAAAGAAACATATAGATGAACACATGAATGCATTCAGGCTCATTAACAGCTTAAATAATGCATGAATGAATGACAAGTTTGAACGGTGTTTTTGCACAGGAGTTTTTCTCTTTAGTGTCTTGCAGTGAAAGAGGAGAGGAAGCACAATAGATGTGGAATGTGCTCACTTTGAGTCTCTGCTGTTCATATATTCGGCTCTCCGTCACACACACACACACACACATTTCTTTTGTTAACAGCGGCTGTAAAGTCAACCCGCCTGAACCTCGCTGATCCAAACCAAACAGTTCATGATGAGTCCTGCTGACTCGACAGACGACACTGAACTCTCCCGTACGTGTGCTAGATATTACCGTTATTAAAGTGAACATGAAAACGTGTAGGGCGCGACTTGATTTTATCATGAAGAGATGATTGGATGATGAATAGTGGGGGTTTTAGAGCTGAATGTGAGGTCACATTACATTAACGTTAAGCAGAATTAAATTACTTCTTTCTAAGATTTTTTTAAAGAATGAAACAACGTCCTAAATGATATCAGCTGAGAATGATCATGATCTTGTGTTGACTTCAGAATATACACTAACATTTAAAAGCTTGGTTAATGTTTTTAAAAGAAGTCTTTCTATGTGAATATATTTAGTGAAATGTAATTTATATCCTGTGATCAAAGCTGAATTTTCAGCATCATTACTCCAGTCTTCAGTGTCACATGATCCTTCTGAAATCACTCTAATATGATGATTTGATGCTCAAGAAACATTTATGATTATTTTCAGTGTTGAAAACATTATTTTTCAGGATTCTTTGATGAATAGACAGTTCAACCATTTATTTTGAAATAGAATCTTTTCTAACATTATAAATGTCTTTACCAGCGATGCACCGATATAAAAGGTTGGCCGATAATTCTTTATATTTGAAAGCCGATAACCGATATATTGGCCGATAAATCTGAATCCAAATTTATATATAATTTCTGAGAGCCTGATTACAAAAACAAAAGTCACACCATTAAAAGCCATGACCCAAACATACAATTACTGGGGAAAAACATACAATTATTGGGGATATTTTGGGGGATATTTAATTTAATTTTATCAATCAATAAATTCCTCTTGAAACAAACTTTGTTGTATTATTTTAATTTAATACTGTGAAGCTGCTTTGATACAATCTGTATTGTGAAAAGCGCTATACAAATAAACTTGACTTGACTTGACTTGACAATTATAATATTCTCATTATAACTGTATTTAGCCGATATGACAGAACATGTTGCACTTCACTGTGTTTTCCTTTTTTAAAGTAATTTCAATCATATTTCAAGCAATTCAAAACCAGTGCACATTATTTATCAGCTATAACATATGGGCTAAATTTACTTATTGGGCCGATAACCATCAAAAATATACCGATACCGATATAGTAGCCGATATATATCGTGCATCCCTAAACTTTACTGTCAATTTAATGTGTCCTTAAATATTAAAGT
>NC_138737.1:1517570-1527570 GCF_965113295.1 Leuciscus leuciscus
AAGCTTGTGGGAAACGCACGAATAAAACAACTTTATACAGTAGAAACTTTTATTGCAATTGCAAACACAATAAAAGATAAAATGCGCTCCTGACTGCTTTATTTCTTATCTGCATTCTTCAGCAAGACTTCATCGACACTCGTAAAAAGGCTCGGTTTTCATGATTTTGCTCTTTTTCTCAGAGGAGTCGTATATTAGGAGAGAGGCACTTTCCTGACGGCGGAGAGCGGAGCGAGGGTCGGATCTTAATCCGATGGCATCTGGAGAAACGCTGAGCCCGCGGCCTGCTGGCACGGAGGTTGCGTCCCTTATGTAAACGGAACAAATTCCTTTTCGCACTAATGGCGTATCGCATTAATGCCCGTGGAGGTTTGTACACAAGGTCAGGCTAAAGGGCCACTGGAGGCCGAGACTTATCTCACGTCCCTTAAGAAATCACAATAAACGCCATTGTTCTTTGGCATGTAAAAGGCGATTTCGTCTCAACAGTAGCTCTGTTTATGAGCGTGCATAAAGCTCAATATTCATAAAGGTTTGGGTGATGTGGGAAAATTCAAGGTGTGGAGACATTTCATCCACATTTTCTATGGAGATCTCCAGCAGACAAGCACAGATTAATAAAGGCTACCGACACGGATTCAGTGTGATGTTTAGTCTAATTTAGTCGAACATGACATTTGTAGAGTAATTGCAAAGCAAACCAACACAACACCTACAAGCTGCCAAGCTGGAGTTTTACCACAAATTAATAATGGAAAATAATGTATTTTTTCCTCTTCTACTTCCTATTTTTTCCCCCCAAAACATGTTTTCTAGGGTCAGCTGAGTATTTTTGACAAGTACTAGAAGTTTATAACCTTACACCAGAACTCAAACCATCTTTACCTTGCTGCTTAGTCGAAATATATATTTATGAGACTCTTTTACTAATATTTTAATTTAATTTAATTTAATTTAATTTAATTTAATTTAATTTAATTTAATTTAATTTAATTTAATTTCATTTCATTTCATTTCATTTCATTTCATTTCATTTCATTTCATTTCATTTCATTCAATTTCATTTAATGTTTAATTTTTTTTTTTTTTCACATTTTTTTTTTCTAGTTGTACAATTCCACACACGTCTAGAAGCCGTACAGAAAAGTGCTAGTGATGTGTCAGATCTTTTTTTGGGTTAGTAAAGAGCATTTTTCCCCCTAGTTTCTTTCTTCTGAAAGCTGGTGTAATAGCTCTTGCTCTGTGGTGGTTCTGAATGTCCATGAATCTCTGAAATGTGACGTTTACAGTCTCAGACTAAAGGAACAGAACCGCTCAGATTTCCCAGCTCAGCGTCGCTCCCCGCAGGGTCCCGTCTCCGTGAAGTATTTCAAAGCCTCTCTTCTTCAGCAGAGCGTTCTGTCTATCTCACAAGCTCTATGAAGCCAGCTGAGAAACCCCCACGATTCCCGGCTTCGGCCCAAGAAACAAATGCCCCACGAACCGGCTGAAAGAATGGGCTTCAAAGTGGCCAGTGGTCCGTTTGAGGGGGACACCAGGCCAGAAGCTCCCAGTGGAGTCTTCTTTTAAAGGGGATGAAGCAGATCTGTTGTGCGAATAACAAAGCAAGATAATTAAACCCCCTTTGTGCTTCACCGGCCTCAAAAGAGTCTCTCCGAGACCGTCGGCTGGATCCTCCATGCCGGATTTGGACGTTTTCGTGCCGCTGCGTCTGATTGGCCGAATACATCCGATGTCTGATCGCACAGACGTGCAGTTTGGGTGTTGATAATGGATTCTAATCATTTCTTTGAACTTTTTTTTATAGACTGAATCTTGAAAGCGGTTCACTCAGGAATGCACCAAATAAAGCGAGTTAAACCTCATGTTGTGTTCTGGTCGTTTTGATCCCGGAGAGGATTTTCTTTTTCCCAAAATGCTAGTTAATGTAATCTTACTGACTTTGCTCATACAGGGTATAACCCCCCCCCCCCCCCCCCCCTCGTAATGTTCCTGGTCAGTCTACAAAAATTGCTTATAAATCTCTCGTTATGCTATGTTATTAATAAAATAATCTAATTTATTAGCAACATTTTTTTTACTAGCGCTTTGTGTTTGAGAAAAGCACAAAATATAAATAAAATGTATTATTATTATTATTATTTTATTTTTTATTATTTATTACATTTTATTTTATTTTATATTTCATTTTATTTTATTTTATGTACGCCTCATTAATCTGAGCTTACTTAATCAGAATTTTTTTTTTTTTTTTATGAAAAAATTTCACAAGCTTATTCACCTAAAAAAAGAAAAGAAAAAAGGGGGTTGCATCAGCTCAGATCAATGAAGCCTACGATCAATCAGATCCAAAAAGAAATAAAAAACCTGCACCTGTTCTAAAAACATTGAATCCAATATTTGGTGATAATATGGGATAATGCGAAATTTCCAAGCGATGCCGGGAACACCAAATTAGGTAAAAGATTTGGCTTCTGGTTTCTTGTATGCTTTTCTTTGGTTTATTTGTTTGAATAACTCTTTGTCCTGTCAGCATCACAGAGGTTTAATTAGATGGTTGTGGATTTTGTCGAAGGCTTGTAGATTGATGTGGATTTTACAGTCATAAATCATACAGAGTCGCTGAAGAATAAATTAATGACAACTTGGCTAGACACCAGGCTTTGCCTAAAATCTGCTCGGTTTACAAAGAAAAGCTCAGTTTTGGAAACACATTAATTAGCCTTTGCAGAATTGACTGACAGTTACCCAGAAGACACTGCTCTCTTTCGCTTCATAATTGATTTGGTGGCCATGCCAGAACTGCTTCTCATCAAGCCGGCGGCCGGATCCCTCAGTCACGGCCACATTCATTCCTCTATGCTGAAAACGACAATGTGCGCTAATTGTTTGATGTTAACTACGCGCCATCAGTCAGGGCTAATTATGGCGCGGTCATAGCGCGTATACTCCTGGGTCCAATAAACTCCAACAACATTATTTGGGAAACGGGAGGAAAAAAATCTGCCAGGCTCACAGACAGTCCCGCTGTTACGCCAGTAATTCAATTATCACCTGTCTCTGGTAATGGCTAGTTAACACAAATATTACTCTTTATATTTGGCTGAATGAGATTAATGAGTCGCGGGAGCTGGTCACGGGTCCATGGGCCGCTGAGTTTTACTGGAAACATGTTTAAGTCGAGGGAAATCTATCTCCTGCAACCTCACACACGTGTGTTTTATGCATCTTATGCACATTTTTAAGCAATTATCACTCTGTTCTGAATATAGCATATCAGTGATTCGTCACAGGATTGACAGTTACCTTGTGTATTTTTGCTCCGCCAACGTTAATAGTCTCAAATAAAGCCACAGCCGAATGAGTGAATGATTCAATGACTCGTTCAAAGAGCCATTCGCTTCATTGTTCACTTCAGTGTTTTTGAATGAATCGGTTTGAATGTATGAACAAGTGATTCACTCATAAAGAGTCATTTTTCTCCACCTTAAAACATTTTATTTTAGGATTGCTTTTACTTGATTTTCATTTTTTTGTGTTTTTTTTTGTATTTAAAGTGTGTAGTTTCTCTGTTGTTATGTTTGCCTGTAAAGCGCTTTGAGAAAGCAACTTTTAAAGGCGCTATATAAAATAAATGTATTATTATTATTATTATTATTATTATTACAGGTTTATTGATGTAATTAGCCAAAAGGGTCAGTGAAAAATCCACACCACTGATTTACAGACAAAACTAAGCTGTTTATTTTTTTATTTAAAAAAAAAAATGTATGCCAAGGCAACTTTTTTTGGCACGGCGAGTTTTTTTTATAGCACATTTCATACACACTGATGCCTAGAAAATGATTTTAAAATAAGCAGAATGAGTGAATGATTCAATGACTCATTCATAGAGAGCCATTTGTTTCATTCCTGAATGAATCAGAGTTTTTGAATGAATCGGTTGAATGCATGATTAAGTGATTCAATCGTAATGAGTCATTTGTCGCCACCTACAGGTTTATCAATGTAATTGATCCACACCACTAATTCCCAGACAAAACTAATGTATTTATTTATTATAAATAAATAAATGTTTTTATTTTATTTTATTTTTTATGATAAGGCAACTTTTTTGGCAGGGCAAGCACATGAAATGATTTAAAAATAATCATAAAATAAAAAAAATAACAATAAAAAATAAGAAATAAAAAAGTAGTTTAATTCTTATGTTGTTGATCTATATTTAGCATTGAATTGCCTTTTTTAAAATTCATTCGTACATGTATATACTAAAACTGCTATTAAATATCCATCCAGTAAAACATGTTCCACCGCCACCAGCCTTCATCTGATCCAGAGGAGGAATATTTGTTACACAGAGTTAAATGGAGATCAAAGACTTGTGTAAAATGGGCAGTTGTTCTCGTCTGGAATCGTGAATGAAAGTTCCGTCTGAGTCCGAGGTCAAAGGTCGGGTTGTTGGTGGCAGCTGCTCAGTTCTCATTGAATATGCAGAAGAAATGATCTGCACAAATATCACCGTCTCCCCTGACGTCGCTCTAAGTTTTCAAGCTTTCTGTTACTAATTATTCATCGGCGATAGTTAGAGGGTAATGAGAGATGTTTCTGGATGTGTGACCCTCTGCGTTCTGATTAGCATGCATCTCTAGCACAGCTAATTGTGGGTAGAAAAGCTCATTGTTCCTCCGGCTTCCTGTACAAAGCGCATTAGCAGCAGTGTTTAGCGGCTAGGGACCCGAGACAAGCTCGCTTTTTGTCTTTGTGGACCCTAAGCTCGACCCCCCCGGTGTAAAATCAGCCCTAACCCTCCGAACGTGACAAGGTCAAGGCCTAAACACTGTTTCCAGCGCCCGCGAGGTTTAACGTGACGGCGACGCTACATGTGCGCTTGTAAAACTGAGGGGGAAAAGCAGCATTGGTGTAACGTAACATCAGGGGACCGTAAAACTCAGAAGCCCCTTTAAAACAAATAGAAGGATTAGATTTCTGTCAACAGCAGCTTTACCAGCTCAACGACTCAAACTCAAACAGAAGAGCTATTTATTTGACATAAAGTGTGATTGTGTTTAGAACGAGTCTAATAAGCATCTTTCACTATCGCTTCATTTGACTTGCTGGATTATTGAGTGTAATGTTGGTTATAGGGTTTACCGTCATTATTTTGTTTTTTGAAAATGACAACATGATTTCTGAATCAAGAAGTCGCTATCTAAAGTATACGTTTATTTTACAGATTTATTTTATTTGTTCAAAAATAAACTATTAATTTTAGTGAGTATTATGCAAAAATAAATATATCTTTAATTGCAATATATGAAATGCTCTTAAAGCGTGAAAGCAGAATGAGTGAATGATTCAATGACTCATTCGTAGAGACTGCCGTTTGGTTCATTCCTGAATGAATCAGTGTTTTTTAATGAATCATAACGAGTCATTTGTCGCCACCTACAGGTTCACCGATGCAATTAGCCAAAAGAGTCGTGACAAATCCACACCACTGATTCACAGGCAAAATTCACAGATTCATTTTATGTTTTCTAAATTTTAGTGAATATTATGCAAAATGTTGCCTCTTCGCGATGACTCGACTCGATGACGCGATGACTCTTTAGTCCAAATTTGTAAGTCGCTTTGGATAAAAGCGTCTGCTAAATGACTAAATGTAAATGTAATGCAAAATAACATTACATTTACTTGCAGCGTATCGTATGAAATGCTCGTGTTATTTACTATCTATCTTAAAGCGTGATAGCAGAATGAGTGAATGATTCAATGACTCATTCATAGAGACAGAGTCATTATATACTAACTTTAAATCGCCACTATTGGCATCGGCCGTTAAAACAACCTGTATCTGTCAACTACTAGTACTTATAAGTGTACTAGTTACTACTTCTTCCGTAACATTAATAGTGTTTGTTCATTATTTAGAGTTCCCAAAAGTAACGTTCCCAGAATGTTTGAAGAATGATACAATGAAACATTCGCATGCTTTTGAAACATTTCTAAAACTGGACGTTTTGAACATTGACAGAACATTGAGAAATAGCATATTTTAGTTGACCCTCAGACACTTTACAGCTCTCGATGTACGTTCTTCTCTCACGTGTGTTTAATCTGCCTGGAATTTGTCATCCATCATTGTCATGCAGTGATTTCTTACTAACTGAACCATGCATGATCCACAGTGTTTTAGTCAGTGTTCGTGTTTCATAAATCTGAGGCTATTTACACTAGAGCTGCACAATATATCGAAATTATCGAAATATCGCAAATGTATATATCGAGATTTGCATATCGCAATAACTGGAGTCATGAACAAAAGACAAAGAGAAAATCACTCACTCTTGGCTGAATAACTTCTGTAGCTTTAATAAGAATCAGTATATATTTAATTCATAAGTGAAAACTAAGCAGTGTTTTATTTTTACATTTGATTATTCAGTTTCTGTTGTTTAATAACCCTAATGTAGGATAACCTGAACCCCTATAATAACACTTCTTATATACAGTAAAACACTGATGTTTGTTCACTTTCAGAAGTTTAGGGATGTTTTCTTGTCACAAAAAGAATGTGAAACACATATGTAGGTTATATAATTTTAAATAATATTACGTTTATTTTACACACTTTAAGCATTATCGTATCGCATTTTGAGTATCGCATTATTTAATGAGTTAACGCATATTACATTTTTCTTCAATATCGTACAGCGCTAATTTACACTGATACCGTTTACCACAAAAAAAGCAATAAAACACTCTTGTCTTCTGGTAGATGCACAGCACCTGTGATTAAATCAGTGTGTGTTTGTTCGTATGACCAGATGTAATACCAAAAGTTCTTGATAAGGGCGAAACACAGACTCTCTCCAGCTCTTCATTCATAGTTTCTCACTGTTTGCACACGCTGAGCTGATAAACTCAAGCACGGAGTCCGGCTGGAAACAGCCCATAAAGCCGAACACACGGGACGCTTCACCCCCGGAGTGATTTCACAGCGGATCTTCCACCTATGAGGAATACAAACCTTTTGCTTATTGATTTCCCAATGTTTCCTTTCCAGCATCTGCAGCTTGCAGCGGATGAGACGAGGAAAAACACAGATACTAGATATCAGACGTTATTGGAAAAGCCAGGATATTAATTCCCTTTATACCACACGGCTTTCTCGCAGACAAGCTGTGATATACTCAAAGCTTAACTTTATTAATACATGTGAAGGGTGTAAGGATAAGTCAGCTTGAAATTCACAACCCATTTTTCCGGTTGTAAACAAAGATTATTGGAGTATGTTTTTACAAGCAAATATGATTTCAGTCTTTTCGACTTCAAAAATTCTCATTTAACTCAGTGTGTTGCTTGCCTTTTCTTTGTAATTATTTGTGAGTGGAAGTAAATCCTACAACAATTTTGTTCAGTGCAGGAAAAACTAGGACAGGACTTGATTTTATCCATTAGGAAATGGACTTGTGATGCCAGCTGAAAATGAAAGTGGTTTTGATGAAAGATTATGAAGGCAAAACATTTTTTTGCACTAATGAATCGTTCCAGCAACACGAAGCCCATCGAGAAAGTAAATAAGCTCAGTTTTGATTCAGGGAATCAATGCTGTATCCGTTCCAGCATCACAGAATTGCATTTTACATCTTGATTCATTCACCAGGGTCGGGTTGCACCAGCCGTTCGTAAGTTCTTTCTTAAATTGGGACGTAAAGTCCACACTAGAGGCTTAGTAACGACTAGCTAGTTTGTAACTAACTCTGTACTTTAGGTCATAAGCTCTCCGTACAGTAATGCGTAGTCGCATAATATGACGTTTAGCCTCGATGATCCAATAGCAAGCTTCAAATACGTGTGTGAACTGTGAATTTCAGTTTATCCTTCATTCTTTTGCCTCGCGTTACTAACGGTAAAAATAAGTTTCCGTTAAATACGATCGCCTACTTGATCATTAATAACATAAGTGTTTTTATATGTAAATAACATTCAGAAACTGTATTTGAAATGAAATGAATAAGGATCAATGAATAAATATTGATACAAAAAACATCGTTTATTGATTATGACTGATATTTGACATGCACGACATTGACCGACGCACACGCGCCAGCGCTCTGTTTAGGACGGGTTCGTGTTAAAGAGACGCTAACAAAGTCATCTTTTCACATAATGTTCTCTCTCTTAAAATGTAAGCGAGTGTAAATGTCAGCGTTATCATATATGTCTAAAGAACTGAAGTCTGTCAGGTAAAAGAAGAGCTTATTGATGCAGTTCAGTCTGTCTGATATTTTATACCATCCGTTACTCCTGATCGGATGCTGCCGTAAATATTTAGTTTATACGTAGAGTTACGCTTCAACTAAGTTTAATGGTGCAACACAAACATATTTAGAAGTGCGTAAGTCGTAACTTAGTGTCCATTTACGTCAGAACTAGGCTAAGTTGTATCTTACGGTTGGTGTAACCGGCCCCTGTTGCTTTGGTTCAGTGTGTGGCTGTTTCTGCTCGATCAGTGTGTGTTTCAGACGGATCCCAGTGTTGTGTTTGAGAGTTTGAAGGGCTGCGGTTTCAAAAGGTCAAACGCCGTGACCTCTGGAGGTCTAATGTAGCGCTTCATGCAAATAGACGAGGTTTGTTTGTTGCTTTGTGTCTCGTTGACATGCGACTGCATTCTTAGATTACACTAATGACTTTAAACCGAGGCTGGCATCAAACGCTTCAGAAGCCGTATATATATATATATTTGATATAGAAACACGAGCTCCGTCTCACACACTCGACAAACCACACGGTTTAGATGCTCGGAAAGAGACAGACAAACGCTGGGAACGCAGCTGTGGTTTTGGGATTCGTTTTCTCCTTGAGAATCGTTTAAGCTTTGATTACAAATCCACCCATTTGCTGACATTGGCCGAACACAGTTATGTGCAACAGTAACAAGCTAATCATACCTTTTCCGCAGTGTAAATAAGCCTCGTGTATCTCGTGTCCTCCGTCCCGTCCAAGAACGCTCCTCGGGAGATTTCCTGTTTTCACAAAACTGGATTGAATGGCTCTTGCATCACATTTGCAGACTTTAGCGCTAGTCTTTCGATGGTGATATTAGGCGTGACTGCTGTTTTCACGGCTCTCGCGGGCACAGATCAAACCCGGTGTGTTTGTGGACCGGACGGCCGTAAAAACCCTGATTATGGGCGAGAAATGTGACACTTCAGCATTTCAGCAGAAGGGTGTTTTTCCTGCTTTTCCACCCGTCCACACACATTCCACTGGATGAATCCGTATAAGCCACGTCTCACGTTCAGGGACGCTCGGGTTCGGGCCGAGAGAAAACCGGCTTGTGCAAAATTCACCGTTTTATTATTATTTTTGGTGCCAAATCAACGTCTTGATTCTATTGGCTGAAAGAACGTTTATGGAGAATTCTATTTTGTTCCTCATTAGATTCGAATTCAAATTGATACATATATTGTTTAAATACATAATATGCATGTTCAGTAAACAGAATATTTGTGATTTTTAAAGAAATTAAATTAACACTCACTGCATTTATAATGATACAAAATATACATATATTTTTTTTTTAACTTTCTGTTCATCGTGAAAAAAAAAGGTATCATCATTTTCAACATGGATAATAATCATAAATGTTTCTTGAGCATCAAATCATCATATTAGAATGATTTCTGAAGGATCATGTGACACTGAAGACTGGAGTAATGATGCTGAAAATTCAGCTTTGATCACAGGAATAAATTACACTTTACTATATATTCACATAGAAAACAGATATTTTAAATCATAAAAATATTTCACATTTTTACTGTATTTTTGATTAAATAAATGAAGCCTTGGTGAGCAGAACAAACTTCTTTCAAAAACGAATTATTCCAAACTTCTGAATGCTAGTGTACTTTTCTTAGTGTTTTCATTCAGTGTTTGGTTAGCTAAGCATGCGTGTTCATGCTCTCAGTTTTATGTATTGCAATGCTGT
>NC_138737.1:1532570-1535070 GCF_965113295.1 Leuciscus leuciscus
GCTCGTTTTCGTGTGTGCCGTCAGGGATATTCATACGTTTGAGAATAACTCCACTTTTCCATGAAGTAGATCAAGGGTTTTCCCAGCATGTTCTAAGAGGGTTTTGCTAACATTCCCATCAAGTTATGAAAACATTATTTGTGCATGTTCTCTGAATATTAAAAATATCCTTTTTTTTTTTTTTTTAGGTTGTGCAAACATTGCAAACGTTTTCGCGGGTCGGTCAAAAATGACGTACATTTTTTATTTCAATGAAATGAATGTACTATATTTTAGTTCAATAATGTTTTTTCATTTAATATTTTGTATTTTTAGGGGATTTTATGGTACAAAATTATATTTACGCTGTACTTATAATCCATTTATTCACTTTTTGAGCATAGACCTGAAAAATACATTTCCAACTTAAACTGTCATAGATCTTGAACGCTTTAGAGCGACAGACTGAAGTTTGATCTCTTATCAAAGGCGACACTTGGCAGATTATTGCTGAAGTGACAAAAGTTTAAAAAAGTGAACTTAAAAAAAGTTACAGAATTTCACTTTCATTGTTATGAAAAATGTGCAAAAATACTATTACAATTTTTATATGAAATATATATTTTCAAAAACTTTTTTCTCTAAAATTGTGAGAAAATCAAAGCCATAAATCTAAACAAGTTGTGTTCCAAATTTGAGGTTGATATCTAAAAAAATTAGCTTTCAGTGAGATGTTGTTCGGCTGCAGTACCAAACGCTTCCACTAGAGGAAAATCGTCTCCATTCATTTCTTATATGCTGCGTTCACACTAAACGCGAATAGAGCATCTGGCGCGAGTGATTTCAATGTTAAGTCAAGGTAAAGACGCGTTTACGCGCATCTGGAGGTCCTGCGGCGCGAATGAGCATCTGGCGCGATACACGCTTTACGCGCGAATGATTTTATTTGGTGCTTTTTGTGTATTCACGCGTTTGACGCAGTTTGAAAAATATTTAATATACTGTATTTAAAATTTCATATAGGCTTACATTTTCTAGGCGAAGACAGATGGACAGGCGATCTGCAGCTGGGATAGAGCAACACATTCTCATCCTAGGGCGTCATATACTGACGCTTTTGACATTTCGTCTACATCGAACGCACATGGCACCCTTTAGCGTCAATATGAGACGCACAGAGCTTTGTTCGGTTATGGGTAGGTTTAGGTCTGGGGTAGGGTTAGGGTTAGACCGTTAGGAGGCGCCTTCTGGCCCATATCTATCTGCATCTCATATTGACGCTAAAGGGTGCCATGTGCGTTCGATGTAGACGAAATGTCAAAAGCGTCAGTATATGACGCCTTGGGATGAGAACGGGCTGGATAGAGCACCTGTAGTTGGTGTCCCGAAGGGTGATCCTCGCTCCGATGCGGTAACTCACTCGATGAATGCTCGATCAACATCAGCCATCTTGCAAACAGACAAGCAGATTTCGCCTCAGACGGGCGTCAATTTCGCTTCGAACTATTTCAACAAATTTAAACAATTCAAACAATCGCGTTTGGTGTGAACGCAGCATTAGAAATGAATGGAGACGAGATTCCTCTAGTGGGAGCGTTTGGTACTGCAGCCGAACAACATCTCACTGAACGCTCATTTTTTTAGATATCAGGCTCAAATTTGGAACACAACTTGTTTTCTTACAGTTTTAGAGAAAAAACGTTTTTGAAATTATATATTTCATATAAAAAATTTTAAATAGTATTTTGGCACATTTTTCATAACAATAAACGTAAAATTCTGTAGCTTTTTTTAAGTTCTCTTTTTCAAACTTTTACACGCGTCAATTTCGCTCTGGATGCGCAAATGGTTTTAAAATGTTCAAGCGTCCAACTAGACGCGAATTTGACGCGCTATTCGCGTTTGGTGTGAACGCACAGTAATGCGCACAGCACAAGTGGGACTGGTTTTTACAGGACCATTTAACCTGTTCGAATGATGTACATGATTTGTGTGTGTGTGTGTGTGTGTTCACAAAGCAAGTGCCAAAACCTTTACCAAGTTTCGTACCAAACACATGTGCAATTTGCCAGTCTACATGAACAGAGGAGCTCCAGAGGCTTAAACGGAATTCAGAAAAAAAAAAGGTTTCCGTAAACGTAACATAATTAAACACCAGATAACTCTGATTGGACGTTCTGTTATTGTTACTGGAGAAACAATATTTGTTCATAACCTGAGAGCGTTCCCAGTTAGCTGGTGGTCGGATGAGGCCGGAGGATTAGACCGGACCACACGGGTGTGTTTGTCGCCGGTTGCGAGGCGTTCTCTGGCTCGTCCGCTGGTGGAAGTGAAGGACTGTTTGTGTTTCATCTAAACACTTCTGATTCCACTCCGTCTCCTTCCAGCTGATAAGAAGCCATTCTTCACGTCATGTTCGTTCTGCTGGTTTATTCTGGACGTGATTCACCTGTTGTGCTTTCTCAGCTCTGGTCTTTATGAGAGTTCACATGTTTCTGATTTAAACTTCATCTCCTCTCTC
>NC_138737.1:1540070-1550070 GCF_965113295.1 Leuciscus leuciscus
GAGCTATCGTTGTGCTGGTGAGAGCTAGCGTTGTGCTGGTGAGAGCTATCGTTGTGCTGGTGAGCTAGCATTGTGCTGGTGAGAGCTATCGTTGTGCTGGTGAAAGCGATCGTTGTACTGGTGAGAGCTATCGTTGTGCTGGTGAGAGCTATCGTTGTGCTGTTGAGAGCTATCGTTGTGCTGGTGAGCTAGCGTTGTGCTGTTGAGAGCTATCGTTGTGCTGGTGAGCTAGCGTTGTGCTGGTGAGAGCTATCGTTGTGCTGGTGAGCTATCGTTGTGCTGGTGAGCTAGCGTTGTGCTGGTGAGAGCTATCGTTGTGCTGGTGAGAGCTATCGTTGTGCTGGTGAGAGCTATCGTTGTGCTGGTGAGCTAGCATTGTGCTGGTGAGAGCTATCGTTGTGCTGGTGAAAGCGATCGTTGTACTGGTGAGAGCTATCGTTGTGCTGGTGAGCTAGCGTTGTGCTGGTGAGAGCTATCGTTGTGCTGGTGAGCTAGCGTTGTGCTGGTGAGAGCTATCGTTGTGCTGGTGAGCTAGCGTTGTGCTGGTGAGAGCTATCGTTGTGCTGGTGAGAGCTATCGTTGTGCTGGTGAGAGCTATCGTTGTGCTGGTGAGCTATCGTTGTGCTGGTGAGAGCTATCGTTGTGCTGGTGAGAGCTATCGTTGTGCTGGTGAGCTATCGTTGTGCTGGTGAGAGCTATCGTTGTGCTGGTGAGAGCTATCGTTGTGCTGGTGAGAGCTAACGTTGTGCTGGTGAGCTAGCGTTGTGCTGGTGAGAGCTATCGTTGTGCTGGTGAGCTAGCGTTGTGCTGTTGAGAGCTATCGTTGTGCTGGTGAGCTATCGTTGTGCTGGTGAGAGCTATCGTTGTGCTGGTGAGAGCTATTGTTGTGCTGGTGAGAGCTATCGTTGTGCTGGTGAGAGCTATCGTTGTGCTGGTGAGCTATCGTTGTGCTGGTGAGCTAGCGTTGTGCTGGTGAGAGCCATCGTTGTGCTGGTGAGAGCTATCGTTGTGCTGGTGAGCTAGCGTTGTGCTGGTGAGCTAGCGTTGTGCTGTTGAGAGCTATCGTTGTGCTGGTGAGCTATCGTTGTGCTGGTGAGAGCTATCGTTGTGCTGGTGAGAGCTATCGTTGTGCTGGTGAGAGCTATCGTTGTGCTGGTGAGCTATCGTTGTGCTGGTGAGCTAGCGTTGTGCTGGTGAGAGCTATCGTTGTGCTGGTGAGAGCTATCGTTGTGCTGGTGAGCTAGCGTTGTGCTGGTGAGCTAGCGTTGTGCTGTTGAGAGCTATCGTTGTGCTGGTGAGCTATCGTTGTGCTGGTGAGAGCTATCGTTGTGCTGGTGAGAGCTATCGTTGTGCTGGTGAGCTAGCGTTGTGCTGGTGAGAGCTATCGTTGTGCTGGTGAGAGCTATCGTTGTGCTGGTGAGAGCTATCGTTGTGCTGGTGAGCTAGCGTTGTGCTGGTGAGAGCTAGCGTTGTGCTGGTGAGCTAGCGTTGTGCTGGTGAGAGCTATCGTTGTGCTGGTGAGAGCTATCGTTGTGCTGGTGAGCTAGCGTTGTGCTGGTGAGAGCTATCGTTGTGCTGGTGAGCTATCGTTGTGCTGGTGAGCTAGCGTTGTGCTGGTGAGAGCTATCGTTGTGCTGGTGAAAGCTATCGTTGTGCTGGTGAGAGCTAGCGTTGTGCTGGTGAGAGCTATCGTTGTGCTGGTGAGAGCTATCGTTGTGCTGGTGAGAGCTATCGTTGTGCTGGTGAGCTATCGTTGTGCTGGTGAGAGCTATCGTTGTGCTGGTGAGAGCTATCGTTGTGCTGGTGAGAGCTATCGTTGTGCTGGTGAGAGCTATCGTTGTGCTGGTGAGAGCTAGCGTTGTGCTGGTGAGAGCTATCGTTGTGCTGGTGAGAGCTAGCGTTGTGCTGGTGAGCTAGCGTTGTGCTGGTGAGAGCTATCGTTGTGCTGGTGAGAGCTATCGTTGTGCTGGTGAGCTAGCGTTGTGCTGGTGAGCTAGCGTTGTGCTGGTGAGTTATCGTTATTCCAGACCAGGATATTGTGTTTCCACACACATGTTTGAGGAAGTTTGAGAACATTTTCCTGCTTCTCATTCATCAAGCTGTTGAAAGTGTTTGCATGTGTCAAAAGATTCAAGTTTCCCAAATCATTGTGAAAATCTGCGTTCTTTGGAGTGGTGTGTGTGTGATCTCCGCAGACCGGCGGCTCTTTCAAGTCGGAGCATTAGCATGATTGACTGACGGCTCAGCGTGTTTGATTCTCTTTCCTCCAGCTCACTTTAGCTGTTACTGGTGAACACACACACACACTCACTCACACGCACACACATGCGCACACGCACACACACCGTCACAAAGATATTTGTTCTGTGATTCTTTGAAGGAAGCGTTGCGGGTTTTACTAGCGTATGTTAACAGCCACAATATTTACCTGGAACAGAAAGTGACGTGCGCGAGAGGCTTTATTGCCGTGTTTCTCCTGTCACGGCCATAGATTACACGTGTGATCGCGTGTAAACAAACTTCTGTTTGTTCCTCTCAGTTTTAGAGATGCGTGACAGTCTGTCAGATCTGCCTTTGTGAGCGACGCTTCATTCTGATAACGCTCTGTGATAAAGCTCTGTGTTTGCGCTCATCTTCATCTTCCTCTTCCTCGACACGGACCCCCCGCAGACATTCACATGAAGAAAACACACGGCATTCGACTCCTGCAGGTGCTTTAGGTTTATAGTGTTCGGAAAAGTTTTATTTTATCAAGCAGCTTGTTCACACACACACACACACACACACACACACACACACACACTGAGGTGAAATCTAAGAGGAAATGAGATTCAGAAAGCCCGAGGACCGACAGCAGACGCTCCTGAAGAGTCTCATCAGCACAAATATCCTTTACAGTGTTTTCTGTCCACTTAGAGGAGAAGAGACCGTCTGACCGACACGTAACACGACCAGCTGCTGAAATACAGTGGATAAAGTTACGTAATAGTTTCTGCAAAGGTAGTGTGTATGAAATCTGTGTAAAACTGAGAGTAGATTTGCTAATCATTTCTGTGCACTGAAAAATAATAAAAGCCCCACACGTGAAACACAAACAGAACAAATATAGGCATGTAAATACACTTTAAAAATTATTATTATTTTACGTTGTACATAAAGCAATGATTGGAGTTTGTTTTACAAGAAAATGCTAGTTCAAAAATTCACGTTTAATTCAATGTTATTTGCGGATTCTTTGTAATTGTGAATTTTTCAGTGTAGTTTTGTGTTTTGTGGAAAATGTTTAAAATGCAAACACTTAAAATACACAAGAATCGGCACACTGCCACTTCTGCTCCAAGGATTTATTAAAATGAGCAATGTTTCGACCCAAAAGGTCTTCGTCAGGCAAGCAACAATCATAGAAAGGTACAATTTATATCAGTGTGAACCAACACACCTGACCTCATTACTGAACTAATTACCCAATCAACCAATGCAATAACGACCTAATCAAACACAAATGTAACCACTAAAGCATCAAAACACATAAACACAAACTACAGAAAAATACAACAAAATAACCAACATAATATAAAAGAAAGATGAATATAATATTAATGTATAAACTAACTAATGAATAACAGATCAGACATTTTTTTCACAAGAAAGATTTCAAATCAAACTCCATATTCAAACCTTTTGGAGAAAGAGTATTAAGTGTATATATATATACAGGTGCTTGTCATAAAATTAGAATATCATCAAAAAGTTGATTTATGTCAAGAATTCAACTTAACAGGTGAAACTAATATATTATATAGACTCATTACATGCAAAGTGAGATATTTCAAGGCTTTATTTGTTATAATTTTGATGATTATGGCTCACAGCTTATGAAACCCACGAAATCAAAATCCCAGAAAATTTGAATATTACATGAAATCACACAGTAATTACACAGTGATACCATGGTCATTGAACCAGTGTGGGCAGGTATATTCTAATTTTATGACCAGCACCTGTATATATACAGCACTGGGATTCTTTTGGTCACTCAAACGTATATTACTTCTATGTTCTGCAATACGCGTTTTCAAACAACGCTGCGTTTTACTGTATGCTAAACCACACGGGCATTTGATCATGTAAATTACGTTTTTGGTGTTACATGAAATTATTCCCTTAATTTTGTCCCAGAATGAGGATGGCTAAAAGTGTGACATTTAACTGTGAAATGACATTGTGCACACCTATAATAACCATCAGGGATTGAACAGGGATCGCTTGAACGATGCAAAATGCAAACACTTACACAGACATTCATTCTGCTGAGTTCATGAACACTTGTTTGAAGGGTTTGTGCATCATTCACAATTGAACTGAGAATAGCTTTTGAATTCAGACTGAAGTAAGGTAGTGAATATGATGTAGAATCTGAATAAGAATGTATAAAGAATTACAATGAGCCTTCAAGTTTATTCATATAAGTGTACTTTAAACTACATAAGTAGATCTGTCAAGACTTCCAGTGCCTTAAATGTTGACTTTACACGACCGTGTTTGAAGGTTTAAAGATGTTTTAAAAGTCTTCATGTTTTGAGCATTATAATAGACAGACAGATATATAGATGGATGGACTGATGGATGGATGGATGGATGGATGGATGGATGGATGGATGATGGATGGATGGATGATGGATGGATGGATGGATGGATGGATGGATGGATGGATGATGGATGGATGGATGGATGGATGGACTGATGGATGGATGGATGGATGATGGATGGATGGATGGATGATGGATGGACTGATGGATGGATGGATGGACTGATGGATGGATGGATGGATGGATGGATGATGGATGGATGGATGATGGATGATGGATGGACTGATGGATGGATGGATGGACTGATGGATGGATGATGGATGGATGGATGGATGGATGATGGATGGATGGATGGATGATGGATGGATGGATGGATGGATGGATGGATGGATGGATGGATGGATGGATGATGGATGGATGGATGGATGGATGGATGGATGGATGATGGATGGATGGATGGATGGATGGATGGATGGATGGATGATGGATGGACTGATGGATGGATGGATGGACTGATGGATGGACGGATGGATGGATGGATGATGGATGGATGGATGATGGATGGACTGATGGATGGATGGATGGACTGATGGATGGATGGATGGATGGATGGATGGACTGATGGATGGATGGATGGATGGATGGATGATGGATGGATGGATGGATGGATGGATGGATGATGGATGGATGGATGGATGGATGGATGGATGGATGGATGGATGGATGATGGATGGATAGATGATGGACGGATGGATGGATGGATGGTGTGCGATAATATAGTTACATTTTGTGGCAATATAAACAATCAAGCAATTAAGATTTGCTATATATATCGCTTTACATTAATGTACTGTATGAACCCGGGTAAGATTGGATATACTGTACTTTTAGAAGTTTATAATTTGTTGTTAATTATTAAATCAAGTTATTAATTCACTCTGCTGTGTTAATGAGAATTCTGAAACCTGTGAGGTTTTGTTCAATTTATGACAATTTGGTGTAAAATGTAAAAAACTGTTTACTTGCCATTTCTTTGTAATTAATTTACTAGCAATTTCCCAAAAAGTGTTTCTACAGCAAATTAGTTTTTAGAGTTGTGACGAGCCTAATTACTGACAGTACATGGAAAAAGTACATTGAAGCTATAGTATATATAGGGGTTTACCCTCATATCACGATACTGAACTCACAATATGATATTATTGCGATATTTCAAGATAAAAGTTTAGCAAAAAATGTAGTTGATTAAAATGCTACATTTGGTGTTACATTGTGTGTGTAAATGAATAGTCTTGGACTCGGTGCTGGAAACCCAACGAACAGGACAATAGAGACACCAGAATAACAATATTCATGATTCTGAAGCTGAAATATGCTTGCACTCTGTCACTGACTAGATATATTCAAAATAATGTACACAAATATATTCCCCCATTGCATTATTATACATTATATTCAACATTACATATAGTAGTTTAATGTAGTACTGCCACTAAAACTCTGAAAACTTGAATGTTTTCTCACACAGTAATGTTTATTTTGGTTGAACTATACACAATACATATTGTTTTGCGATATATTGTGACACGATATATTGTTACACCCCTAATATAAAGGGAAAGTATCTTTTAAATGATATAAATATCAGCCTTTTGTCACACAACCTTTAAAAAAAGTAAGAAATATCTTGTTTTGAGCACATCTGTCGCTGTCGTTGAGTGTTCAGCGTCACTCCTTTGACTCGCTGGTTTCGGGAGCACAAGCGCTTGTGTTTCCAGAGCTTGACTGATGGCAGCATATGCTCTCGCACGTAATGATTTTGCGAGCGTTATCGGATGGCAGATCTTCACAGGACGGTTCTTTGTGCGAAGCCTCACAGGGCTTCATTGTGTTTCAGGAACAGGTGTCCTTTCTGTCCAAGCTTGTAGTGCGTTGGTCGTCGCCTCTCCATTTACAGTGGAACCCGAACCAGACGCTTCTCATCCACTTCCACTGACAACTTCTGCTCTTTCATGATGTGACGGCCGTCAAAGATTAATGCTGTTTCCTCCGGGCTAATCACAGCTCCTCAATGAGCCGCAGAACCACGGCTTTTATGTCATTGTGGCTTTTTATTTGAACAGGCAGAACGTCTCGGCGGCCAGAAGCTCTTTTATGCTCAGGTGAGGTGGACTCGCATGACAATTAGAGATTTCGCTGGTGGAAATATTCCTTTTTTAGGCCAAGATTGCGAGTTTATTCACTCGTGTCCCAGTGTTCATACTAGCGCTGCACGATATTGAAGAAAAATGCAATATGCAATAACTCATTAAATAATGCGATATTCGATAATGCTTAAAGTGTGTAAAATAAACTTAAATTATCTTTCAAATTAAAATTATATAACCTGCATACGTGTTTCACAATCTTTTTGTGACAAGAAAACATCCCTAAACTTCCGAAAGTGAACATCAGTGTTTTACTGTATAAGAAGTGTTATTTTAACATCAGTGGGGTTCAGGGGTTCAGGTTATCCTACATTAGGGTTATTAAACAACAGAAACTGAATAATCAAATGTAAAAATAAAACACTGCTTAGTTTTCACTTATGAATTAAATATTTACTGATTCGTATTAAAGCTACAAAAGTTATTCAGCCGAGAGTGAGTTTCTCTTTGTCTGTTGTTCATGCCGTTGCGATATGCATATCTCGATATATACATTTGCGATATTTCGATAATTTCGATATATTGTGCAGCCCTAATTCAAACCGTAAAAAGTGTTCAGTTCACTTACTTAAAAAAATATAGTAAACACGTTGCCTTTAAATGATTAAGTTATGTGAACTTGACAATTCCACATTACTTAATTTTTTCGATTAAAATTTAAGGCAACGGGTTTCCTACATTTTTTAAAGTCCGCGTGAACCGGAAGTTGCAAACGACTTTTCTCCAGTGCTGTGATGTATTTCCCAGTGAAAAGGAATATTGAACAGAGGGCAGGGTTTTACTCTAGCGCTCCTCCTCTCCATCTCTCGCTCATTACAGACTAACGATTTGAGGGGAGTGGTTAAGCGTTTCCCAACCCAAGTCCTCAAACCTATGTCATCAGGGAAGGTCCTCCAATGCAGAGGGGAGGGGCATTTTCAGATTTTGATTAAAGATTACGAAGCCAAAAAATTTTTTTGTGTGTTTTAACTTGCACGGATTAATTGTTCACCACAAGACTAGTAATATGCACTAACAAAGTAAATACGGTCCATTTTGATTTCAGTTGGACTTTAAAGTTAACTTAAAATCTGTGAACTGTGATCACTTTGTAGGTTTAACTAATGTAATGTTGCTGCAATTAGTTATAAAACAACCTAAAATTTGTAGAAATAACTTAAATATCCAACTAAACTGAAGTTAACTAAACTTAATATTTTAAGTCAAGCACCAACACATACTTTTTTAAGTTGAAACAACACCACATTATTTCTTGTCCTAATGTAAAATTTCAAGTTATAATCACAGCAATCATTTTTCACAGTGTATAGTCCGGCTATGAGTAACACACTTATAGCTAAAATAACCTTGAATTTGGTTACATGCCGTTTTTTGCCAAAAATAACTTGCGAGATGTATGATATTCCATCATGTAAAGCAAAGTAAACGCTGATTACAAGGTGTTTGGTTTAATTTCTTCACTCATTTCATTTCTTTGTTATCTAATTGATGACTAGTCTATTCTTGGGCGATGGTTTAGACGTCTATTGCCTTGTTTTAGCCTAGACGTCTGTGTTTGGACAGCTATTACACGTCTTTTAAACGCTCCTGTGTCATTTCTCAGACTAACAGGCGACTGTGAGATATAGCTAAAGAAATGCAGCCCTCCAGGAGATTCAAATTGCATATTTTGTATGGAAAAGAAGCATTTTTATTGCCGCTGGCCAGAGACGGTCTACCGTGATGGATGGTGGTCCGGAGGCTACGTTCAGGCCAGTTTGTCATGTGAATATATACGTGCGCGAGACTGTTTATCTGCTTATCCGGCCGGGTTTGTCAGGTGTGGAGATGATAATTCGAGTCTGTCTGCGAACGGGGTTTATTACCAGCTCTCCATCTGCTGATGAAGCTATGGATGGTTGAGTTCCTGGAAGCCAGAGGTGGTTGATTCACAATGAGATGCCAGTAAACAGATGCATGAGATCAGCGAGTGTGTGCCGTTCGTCACGCCGAGCGCTCGCTGGAAGCTCAGGACTGGCAGCTTTATGTTCGGCCGTCTAAGACGACGGCAAATCGACCCTTTTTACCTTCGTAATAAATGTGTGTTCGATTCATTAGTGCACGCTATTCTGAAGGGGAAGAAAAGTTCTCGATCGTTCATCAAATCAAAATCACTTTCTCTACATCTCAAATGCCTTTTTTAATGCATTGACATCAGTCAACCCAAACATGCATGCAAGATTATTCCCAATCAGGGATTTTCCAGTATCTAGTTCTGTCAGTGAGGCTGGTGCGATTCCTCACAACACTGGGGGAATTCTGAATTAAAGAGTGTGAATTGGAATTGAATTGGTCACAACAACAATGACCAACAACGAAAACAAACAAACAAAAACCTAAAACCAGGTGAAGCTGGTTTGCTGGTCTTTGCTGGTTTTTAGAGGGGTTTAGATCACTTTCTTAACTGGTTAGGCCAGGAGACCAGCTTTAAAAAACTACATCCAGCTTAAAGGAATACTTCACTTAAAAAAAAAAATTCTGTCATTATTTACTCACCCTCAAGTTGTTTCAAATCTGCATGAATTTCTTTATGAATGAATGTCAATTGTTGGACCCCATTGACTTCCATAGTAGGAAAAAAAAAATACTGGGGTATTAACTGTCTGGTTTCTGACATTCATACATAAAGAAATTCATACAGGTTTGAAACAACTTGAGGGTGAGTAAATAATGACAGAATTTTTATTTTTAAGTGGACTATTCCTTTAAACCAGCTAAGACCAGCCAACACGCTTAGGTTGATTTTTAAGATATAATGCATTCTGGCAAATTAAGTTTTCTTCCACTTTGCTCTGTTTGTTTGTAAGGCCTATACATCTCAAAACTTTCCAAATGTGTGTCTTTTCAAACAAATTTCACTTAGTGCATTTATATGCATTTCTTTGAATTTAAATTGATTTTAATTGTAGTTCATTAAATTTTGAATTTTAAGTTGCTTTATTCAAATTAACAGATTTTCTCAAATCAGCAGTGAACGTTGCACAAAACGGGTGTATTTTTAGTCATTATAAACATGGTATCTTTTGCATCTTTAGCTCTTTAAAGGATAACTCTCGCCGAAATGCAACCTAGGGTCTTTTTGTGAATCTACCCGAGGCAAACTTTCATGTAAAAGCATAATTAGAATGGAAACGCCACTTTTAAGTTTGACCGTATTTTCGTTTT
>NC_138737.1:1555070-1570070 GCF_965113295.1 Leuciscus leuciscus
TAAATGTGCCTGTAAGGCCTAATTATATGATTTTCAATTATTTTTTAAATTCAAAGCATGCATGCTCATTTTTTGCATTATTAATTAAATGCACATCGTAGATTGCAGAGAATCTCAAAGCTTCGAGAGGTTGAATAACAACCACTGACATAAATAAAAGATTGCATCATAATCAAAGAAGAAAATATGGAAAAAACTCAGTACATTTAATGCAATTTTTCAGTCAGATTAATTCAATGTTGCATTACATTCTATTTAACGCAACATTTAATTCATCTGACTGAAACATTGCATTAAATATACTTAATGCATTAGCCAATTTTATTGTGAAAGTGAAGGTTTAGTATATTAAAAAACACATACTGTATAATTCCAGGCATTTTCTCGGTGCATTTGTTGCACGTCGCTGCCGGAGGGAAGAGTGGATCTCAAATGTCTGTATTAAATGTTTACTTGTGCCTCATTAAGGTTTGGTCACTCCAGCACAGAGCAGACAGATGAAGGTGTGTGTGCTTTACTGTAGATGTTTCTGAAGAACACGTCGAGCTCGCAGCTGTACAAACACTGAGACTCAATAACACACAAACACAGTCCTCTTCCGTCTCTTGAGCTTTACAGGTGAGACTCATCTTCATCCTGCACACCTGACAGCGCCACAGGCAAATCCTGAAGATCTTTCTCATTCCTGCCACTGACACACACATTTCGTTGCTAAGTTAGCGTCCCGAGGCGAGTGGGGAAATTGCAGATGGCTGAGATGAGTGGCGTGAGGCTGTTTATGCTAAACAAGGGATTTATCCATTCGACACACGCGCGCCTCGCTCTCCGACCAGAAGGCTGGGTGTGAATCTGCCAGGCGCTTTCGGTAAATGGCCTCGTTCCCGAAGCATCGGCTCGAATGCACACGCGGCCCAGAGACGGCCGGAGCATATGAGGATCTGTCTCTGACTGCATCACTGTCAACCTGATCCGTTTAGTCCCGGGACAAGAGCTGTGTGTCATTCACATCTGAACTCAATGCCGTTTCACTTCTCATCAATTCTGGAATTGTATGACAGCTTGCATTTCAAAATTTTTATTTAAAGAAGTGGAATTAAAGAAGTTCAAAAGACATTCATGCAACTGCAATAAGTGTTGGGTTTTTAGGAGAAGGATTTTTTTTTATCTTGACCGACTAGATAGATAGATAGATAGATAGATAGATAGATAGATAGATACTGTAGATAGATAGATAGATAGATAGATAGATAGATAGATAGATAGATAGATAGATAGATAGATAGATAGATGGATGGATGGATGGATGGATGGATGGATGGATGGATGGACGGACGGATGGACGGACAATTCAACCTAAATGCATTTATTTATATTTAGTTTACATATGTATATAGAATATTTTGAAATTCAGTTTGTTTCCTGTCCATTTATATTCCAGCGACTCGCTAATGAATTCAAATTCACACTCATGAAGTGAAACTGATTCAGGATTATTCCCGAAACGGCTCGTGACGCTCCAGACAGGATCATGTGACACAGGACTGATGATCCCGACACACACTCTCCTGCGGGCGATGAACACATGAACTCATCCAGCGGTTGATCAGAGTCTGATCCCAGCACACAAACACAGGGTGGAACGTCGGCCGGTCTCCGTCCTGCTGCAGATTATCCCACATCACCTCTCGGTCACCTTCACTTCAGATCCGATGGCCTGATACGGCTGCGTATCGCGCCTCAATGCAGGAAGATTGTGTTTATCAATCTGCAAGCGTGCAGTTTCACAGAGGGAAGGGAAATGACCTCGAGAGAGAGAGAGAGAGAGAGGGCACGCTCTCGCCCAGCAGGGGTTTCTTCATGTTTGCTGAGCTAATGGGCCGTCGGCATTGTGTTCCAGCGGCACAGATCCCTGATCAAACGCCGGCTCCACGCTTGGACCGGACCCAGGAGAAAAACCCTGATACTCATGCTAACATACTACTGGTCTAAAGCTTCCTCACCGTGTGTTCTTATTCAAATCAGACCGGCTCGCTTAGTCTAGAGCTTCATCCCAGACGGGAACTGTTGAACTGGGGTTTGATCATCAGCTGCTGGGAATTATGGGGCAACACAGATGTAGGCCTAGACGAAGCGGCTTTATTTGACAGTGGATGGCATGTTGAGATCAGCTGACGAGCGTTTGACGTAGTTTTGTTTTGTTATGTTGATTTTAGGGATGTCCTGATCAAGTTTTTTTGTGCTTGAGTAATTTAATATCGAGTCCTGATCTTATGCTTGGATGAAAATGAGACTACTGATATAAACTTCTTGTGTTTTTTATGTACAATAAGCTGAGTAATTGCAACAAAAAGAGAAAAGGTGGATTTAAGGTTAAAGCATGAAGTGTCAGAATGACAATTTATTTACATTTTTTGCATCTACACTATTGAAGAGTTTGGGGTCAGTACAAATTTTTCTTTTGTGAAATAAATGTAAGCAATAAGCCCCTTGAAGCCGTGTTTTACAGTGGATTTAGAACAGCTTAAGGGCTTATTGCTTTTATAAAACGGTTACTCCATAAAAAATATTCATTTTATTCATAAAATAAACACCAGCAACCAAAAAATATAACGTTATAACACATTTATTCCTCCGCCAAGCAATCTTGTTCCAAAGAGGTTGCTAAGCAACAAAGAATCACAAACGACAGTTGCGCAGTAACACTAATGTAATGCGGTCACATGTGTGTGTGTGTGTGTGTGTGTGTGTGTGTTTGTTTGTTGAGTCATTTACAACGGCTTTGAACTCAACCAATCAGAATCAAGGACTGGAACTATCCGTTTTATAATAATACTTTTATTCAGCAAGGATGCATTAAATTGATCAAAAGTCACAGTAAAGACATTTATAACGTTTCAAAATGCTGTGCTTTTGAACTTTCTATTCATCAAAGAATCATGAAAACTAAAATGTATCACGGTTTCCGTGAAAATATGAACACTGATAATAATCATAAATGTGTCTCGAGCATCAAATCATCATATTAGAGTGATTTCTGAAGGATCATGTGACACTGAAGACTGGAGTAATGATGCTGAAAATTCAGCTTTGATCACAGGATATAAATTACACTTTACTGTATATTCACATAGAAAACCACTATTTTAAATTCTAATAATATTTCACAATTTTGATCAAATAAATGCAACGTTGGTGAGCAGAAGAGAACAAAAACCCCAAATATTTTAAGGGTAGTGTATCGTTAGTCAAATTCAGCCTTTAATTAGTTCCCATGACCTTAAAATAAATCATTTTTAGCACTTGATATCATTCAAATCACATTTCTATTAGTATTATTGGGAATACAAATGGATATTTACCTCCTGATATGTTAGAACTCCTTGTTGGTTGTTGGTCCTGCAGAATATTAATAAATGCTAAATTTCGTGTTTATCTTATAGCACACTGTAGTGAAGATCGCATATACATGAGCTCAGTGAAAAGCACATCAAGCTGATTCAACTTTATAAACTAACTCTGTTTTCCTGAGGATCGTGGGACAAGATAAATGACCACCTGCGTCTGAAAAGCACTTTGCTCTCAGTTTATTCTTCCAGCGCCGTCACGAACACGCACTTTTAAGGGGAAATCATTAATATTGTCTGCGTGACAGGCGGTTAAAGCCACTTTCTGTCTGTTTTTGGTAAAGGAATGATGAGCTTTTGTTGAAAGTTTTCTCTTTTTACTGTATGTTTTGGAGGGATATCCGGGTTTGACTTCACTGAGTTAATGGAGTGACATGGGGAGGTTAAGAATGGATGAAACCTTTAGAGGGAACGAGAAAATGGAAGACAGGAGTGGCTTGTGGACGTACAGCGTTATTGAAAAGCCCATGACTTTGTATGTGAGAATGTGTTTGAAGTGCTGGCAAAGTTACTGGCAATTTCAGGCACTTTAAACCCCTCCGGGAGCGCTTCGTCTCGGATCAAATCCAAAGCTATTTTGGCGAAAAAATATGACAATGTATGTCAGAGGAGCCAAAGCATGAAACGTTCTCAAATCATGTGCAAAATACACACTTTACTCTGAGGGCGACGTTTCAGCCGTCGCTCTCAAATATGTCACTGAACCGACTCAAATAGTGGCAATTGTGAATTTAAGAGATATCTGTCATGGAGACATGACTCTTGGGTGGCATTGACTTTAAAATAGAAGGTTTTGGATGCGCTCACGTGTCTCTAATCGGAGCCAGATGTGTGTTTCTCTAATTGCACAAATCACATTTGGACTCGGACAGCAGAGGAGGCGTGACTGGGCATTCAATTCCCCTCCACTGTCCTCAGGTCAGGCCCATTACACATAAATATAATTAAAAGCAGCTTCAGAGCGAGTGTCGTCTGGATGCTATCTGTTCTGTTCCCTTTCTCTATCATTTAATGGCCAAATCAGATTCTAATTAGCTCCCTTGTCATTCAACAGGCTGGTCGGAGGGAGGGGAGGGACACTGTAGCCAATTACGCTTCATATGTTTCCTCAACGTCCCTGAGGTGAAAGAAGCCTGTTAATTATATTATAATCCCTGGACTCAAATGTTTAAGGGGACGTATTCATGATGTATGATGCATGTAGCTGATGAAATAAGTGCACATGTGAAGTCATATATGCATTTATCTATATGCATAAATATATATGCATTTTTGTTTGTAATGCATTCACTTTAAAATGAAAGAATATATAGGCCTACATATATATTATATGACTTCACATGTGCACTTATTTCATCAGCTACATGCATCATCCATCATGAATACGTCCTCTTAAACATTATATATACATTTATGTTTCATGTCCCTGATGTGAAAGAAGCCTCTTTAATACATATATCTGAATTCCTGACTGAAATGCTGTAAATTACGGCAGATGTTTGTGATGTAGCTCATAAGCCGAGTGCACCTGTGGCATTGATGAGAGACGCTGAGCTTCATTCAGAGAATAATGTGACATGTTCTTACTGAATTTCTCCTACTTCAAACTGTAAATAAGAGGTTAACGTGTAAAGAGACAAAATGGTAATGATAATTTCAGCTTTGCAGGTGTTCGATTGTCAACAAAGACGTCTCGTAGCAACCTTAGGATGAGCAATGCTAATGGTAGCATTAGTTCTGCAGGTGTATGAGGATAGAGAGGGTTATTCACTGCAAATGTTCACAGAAGATTTGTATTTTATAAAAAAAAAAAATGTCAATATTATTTATTAAATTATTTATTATTAAATATTTTAAATAGAATTATAATTTTATCAGTTATATATTTTAAATGTATTCAAAATATTTTGTTTATTTTAAAGTTTAAATTTTTTTTTAAATTTAATTTACAATTTTGTATTATTAATTAACCACAAAAATTCATCATGCACATAATAATGTGCATGACAAAGTTTTTCATTATTATGCAGAATACAGCGTCCGTTTAAAAATATACAGAGCGTCCGTGTCAAATCCAGCTTTATGTTGCTTTACATGTTTCGAGAATAAACAGTTCCTTTTGTGAGAGAAGATCGAAGCCCTCTGAGCCTTCAGTGTGACAAGCGAAGACCAATCAGAAATCCAGCAGCATCAAAATAATACGCTTTATTTATATAGCGCCTTTCAAGAACCCAAGGACACTTTATATAATATTGGCAGATACAGAGATACAGTCAGGATATAACAGCCGGAACAGGCGGACAGACACTGATCATACGTGACCCTGGACACACAAAACCAGTCTTTTTTTTTTGAAAGTGAGATGTATACATCATCTGAAAGCAGAATAAATAAGCTTTCCATTGATGTGTGGTTTGTTATGATAGGACAATATTTGGTCGAGATACAACTATTGAACATCTGGAATCTGAGGCAAAAAAATGGAAGCATTGAGAAAATCTCCTTTAAAGTTGTTCATTTATGTTGGGGATTGTGCAGCATTCACTCACACAAATACATGTTTTATATATTTACGGTAGGAAATTTACAAAATATCTTCATGGAACATGATCTTTACTTCATATCCTCATGATTTTTGGCATAAAAGAAAAATGGATAATTTTGACCCATACAGTGTATAGTTGGATATTGCCACAGATATCCCCGTGCGACTCCAGATCCAGGGTCACATATTACACATACGAAAGAAAACCAAAGTAAGGCATGCATGGATCTGAAATTTAAAGTATTCAATCAGTTATTATATAATTATTATAAATGCTGAATGCTCTCCCGCCAACAGTAGAAAGTTTAAAACTGCAAGCCAGTTTTCAGACCTGGATCTCAGCGGACGAGCGAGGGATATATGGGTGTATTCGTTCTGAAAGGCAACAAGGTGCTAAATCATGACAAGCCCTGAAAACTAGGACGAGTATTTTAAAGTGAAAGCGATGGATAACAGGAGCCAGAGCTGGAGGATGGAGTGATGGAGCTGGTTCTGTGTGTAATGTGAGGTCCTGATGGGTTCTCAACTGGTTTAAGGCGATTCATGGTTTTAGTGAGAAGAGTTGCTATAGTCCAGAGGTGAGGTTATAAAAGCGTGGACAACAGTTTCAGCATCTTCAGATTCAATGAAGAATGGATCAGCCTGAGCAACACATGAGCTGCGTTCGGTTAGAGAGAGTGTGTGTGTGTGTGTTAGCATGTGTGTTAGCATGTGTGTATCGTCATAACTCACACACACCTGTGAGCGCAACACAACGTCTGCTGGGTTTTTTCTTTCTTTTTTTTTCTCCTTTTTTTCAAAGGTCTCTTTTTTTTTTATTAACAAGACATATACAAAGAAATAGACCAATGACACACACAAACAAGTAGGTTACACATCCAGGGGAGAAAAGAAAGAATAAGAAAAAAGAATCGAGAGAAAAACAGTTATATATATATATATATATATACATACATAAGATATAGAGATAGATATAGATATAATAGTATATACAGGTACAGTAATAATTTTGATGATTAGATGGGTTGATGAATAGATTATTCCAGTGTGATATAACAACGTTTTTTTAGGATCCTACTTTTTTAGGATACTTTGATGAATAAAAAAAAAAAAAAAATAAAAAAAAAAAAAGCAAATGTTTTAAAAATAGAAATCTTTTGTATAGAGGGAGAGAGAGAGAGAGAGAGAGAGAGAGAGAGAGAGTAATTAATACATATCTAGGCAATTTGAAACAATCATAATAATGATATTTGTAGTAATAGTAGTAATAACAGTGGCAGTGTTCTGCTGTTCCTGATCCGTGAAGTCGGAGCTCAATAGTATCAGAGTTGAACTCAACTGGAGACTCTAATAACATCCTCTAACCATTACACACCTCCTCGTTACACACACCTCCTCGTTACACACACACCTCGTTACACACACCTCCTCGTTACACACACCTCGTTACACACACCTCCTCGTTACACACACCTCCTCGTTACACACACCTCCTCGTTACACACACCTCCTCGTTACACACACACCTCCTCATTACACACACCTCCTCGTTACACACACCTCCTCGTTACACACACCTCGTTACATACACACACCTCCTCGTTACACACACCTCCTCGTTACACACACCTCCTCGTTACACACACCTCGTTACACACACCTCCTCGTTACACACACCTCCTCGTTACACACACACCTCCTCATTACACACACCTCCTCGTTACACACACCTCCTCGTTACACACACCTCCTCGTTACACACACCTCGTTACACACACCTCCTCGTTACACACACCTCCTCGTTACACACACACCTCCTCATTACACACACCTCCTCGTTACACACACCTCCTCGTTACACACACCTCGTTACATACACACACCTCCTCGTTACACACACCTCCTCGTTACACACACCTCGTTACACACACCTCCTCGTTACACACACCTCCTCGTTACACACACCT
This sequence comes from Leuciscus leuciscus, assembly GCF_965113295.1. Lineage (NCBI taxonomy): Eukaryota > Metazoa > Chordata > Actinopteri > Cypriniformes > Leuciscidae > Leuciscus > Leuciscus leuciscus. The sequence goes on from NC_138737.1 coordinate 1,562,987, forward strand.
CCTCGTTACACACACCTCCTCGTTACACACACCTCGTTACACACACCTCCTCGTTACACACACCTCCTCGTTACACACACCTCGTTACACACACCTCCTCGTTACACACACCTCCTCGTTACACACACCTCGTTACACACACCTCCTCGTTACACACACCTCGTTACACACTCCTCCTCGTTACACACACCTCCTCGTTACACACACCTCCTCGTTACACACACCTCGTTACACACACCTCCTCGTTACACACGCCGCTAGCATGACGCCAGCGCTAACCAACAGCTCAGATCGCTAGCAAACATGCTACATTCTTCTAAATGTCATAATCATTTGTTAACAAACAAGTATTCATTACTTCAGTGAGCTCATCGTTTCGGCATTAAATGATTGTATTGTTTAAATGAACACCTTTTTCGCTAACTGTGATTTTGTATATGTACATTTCTGAAATGCATAACTTCCCCTGATAACAGATCGTTCTCTAAACTGTAATGTGGACTCGTGTGTTTCTGTAAAGCTGCTTTGAAACGATGTGTATTGTGAAAAGCGCTAGACAAATAAATGTGAGCTGAAAGATTGCCGGTGTGACCGATAGCCAGTGTGGAGGTTTGCAGATCAGCCGATAGTGTTTATGGACTGTTAAATGTCTACGGTAAATCAAAGCGGACGGCGGGTTATGGAAAAGCGCTGTGCTATTTCTTTCTCTAGTAATTGGCTCTCGAGAGAATAGCCAAAGTGTGAGAGTTATTAGGAACAAATTAGGATTCTGGCTGTTTTCTTTATGATCATTTCCCTTTTTCCAGTTTTAATATTTTTTTGGCCTTTTGCTAGTTTTTCAATTGAATTATTTTCTTTTCCATGTGCCTGGCATTATAAATATTAATGACTCCCCAGACACAGAGAACCTTTAATTTGATGTGTTTTGTAGCATTAAGGCGAGATGGCAAAGCTCTGAGTTTCCATGATGGCATTCAGTCTCTCTCTCTCACACACACACACACACACACACACACACACACACACACACACACTCCCGTTCCCCAGAGATCCTCTAAACATTGCTTTGGGACGCTTTTGAGATCCGTGGCTCCTTTTTTTGCAAAGGTCCCTACTAGGACTGAATGGCTGAACCTAAAGAAGTCTCCAGCAAAGGTTCTCTTGAGTTTAATTGCGCAGCTCGATTAACCTGCGGGAGATACGCCAGCGCTTAATGAGTTTAGAAGAACAAAAGAATTCCTGCATAATGAACGCGAGCTTTCACTCACAAGTGCTCTTGTATGTGCTGTAAATAGGTAAAAGAACGGTCTAGAAAAGAGGTAGAGAGCGTGTGTGAGAGAGTTCAGGGTGGGAATATGTGTGTGTGTGTGTGTGTGTGTGTGTATGTGTACTGTGCATGACAACATGTTTCCCTGTGTATCTGTATGTTATTGTATATGGTGAAGGTCATGGGTTCGATGCATGAAATGATCAAATGTAAAACTTAAATGCAATGCATGTCACTTTTTGCATAATTGTAAATGTAATGCAAAAATAATCACCCCCCGTCAACCATTGTTTGGTCAAACAGATCTCCCACTGTTAGTTGAATCAGTGTTGCTTTGTTTGCACCAACAAACAGAAAACACTAGCTTTAATCTCTGAGATAATGCCGGCGTCGGCTGGTGGAGCTTGAGTGCTACCGGATGGAGAAATTAATTTCATGTGAATCAAAGGCTTTTATGCACCTAGCAACCTGTAATTCATGTCTGGAAACTCTCCAAATGGTGCAGAGAGCATTAAGGAAGCTCCGGCCTGGTTTTACCGCGGTGACAGTGACAGTGTTGTGTGTGTGTGTGTGTGCTCATGCAGTTCACGTTCTGCGTGAGGTCAGAGGTCATGTGAAGAGATGCTCACTCGTGTTTATTTGCTCCGCTTCTCTCGCCGGAGCCGCTCTCGGGGCAAAGACTCTCCTGAACCCGAACGCTGTGTTTAGATGCTTGAGGTGTGTCTCCTGTTTGTGCACGCTAACAAACCAGTGGCAAAAATGGCTGTGACTGTGGTATTTTTAGGACCTGGCAGTACCATCTGAATTAGGGTGATTTTTATTCTGATCTAAGATTGTGAAATTGCAACATAGTCTAGTGTGATTATTAAACTGCATGGTCATGGATTGGTCATTATTGCATTGAAAAAAATTATTCGTTGAAATTAATAAAAAAAAAAGATCATAAGTGGTTGCATTCAATTGATTTTATCTACAGTTAAACAAATGCATTAAGTTGAACTTAATCAATTTTAGTTCAACTTAATGCATTTGTTTAAGTGTAGATAAAATCAATTGAATGCAACCACTTACGATAATTTTTTTTATTAATTTCAACGAATAATTTTTTTCAGTGTGGTTCTGCTGAAATAAATTTGACTTCAGTTCTTTCCATCAGGACTTAAGTGTGAACATGTTTACAGAGTTGACAAGAGTTATTTCTATTGTATATTGACACTTTTTGATTCTTTACTGTAGTGTAGGGCTGCACAATTTGGGTAAAAATCGAATGGTGAACTTTCAGGGGGAAAAATAGTGATATGCAATTTTTTATTAAAATAAATATTTTATTATTTATTTACAATATATAATGGACTGCTGTGCTTGTCAATTTTGCTGCACAATTTTGACAACAATTTTGTGATTTTGTGTATATACTAGAGGTGGGCATAGATTAATTTTTTTAATCTAGATTAATCTAGATTAATTTTGAAATTAATCTAGATTAATCTAGATTAAAATGGCTCATTTGAATTCTGCCGAAGGCATTCAGAATATGTGTGCTACCCAAATAATGACTATAAAAGTAAGTCTTTGAGAACGGGTTTCTCAAGCCAGGTGGCGCATTAGACCAGGGGCTCATCTCCTGTTTCCAAAATGCATCACAAACTGCTTGAGAAAGCTGTTCTACTCATAGACTGTAAAAGGTTACTACTGTACTGTTACCGTCCGTAGGCAACATTAGGTAGGCCTGTTATTATCAACTACTATAGGCTATCAATTAGGGATGGGCGATATGGCCTAAAATCTATATTGTGATATACATTGCAGCCTCTTGCGATAACGATTTACAGTATATTATAATAAAACCATTTCAGAACAGATTACACAGACCCATGCTAAACAACTGCTAAATGTATTTTTTTTTTAAAGGGTGTATGTAGTTTTGAGAACATATATTGTGCAAAACTGTAAGTATACAACATAATTTTGCAGATAAAATTTAAGTACACTAGCTGCAGAGACTTAAGTAGGTCTAATGTTTATTATGGCTTGGAGCTTATGAAACCCCAAATTTAAAATTAGAATATTGTCTAAATGATGTCTTTTCAGTTAAAAAGAAACACAACAACGATTCTTAAAATCGAGATGATGTGCTACACCACTAAGCAAGGCTGGATTAGTACCCCCAGGGGCCCCTGGGCACTGAAGCTCATGGGCCCCCTCCCCTACCTGACAACCACACCCTCCAAAGGAACACACACCAGGTGTGGGATTTAACATGCCAATCACTATTGATCAAAAGCTGAATGACTAGTTCACAAGACAATGATACGAAATACATTTTTCTGAAAAGTATGGCTGCACGATTTGGGGAAAATGTCATATTGTGATTATTGAGGTCAATATTGCGATATGCGATTGCGATATAGTAAACAAATGGTTTCATGAGTTAACTTGCTTATTTCTCATGTAAAATGCACACACAGATTAGTGATAATGCTGAAATTTGTAGCCCATTTCTCAACTCAAACTAGAAACAACAACTAAATGCACTGTTTTCAAATTAAAATAAATTCAATATTGTTATTTGTCTCAATAATACAAGAGTTAAAAATAAATGTCATATTTACCTGTGCCTGTCAAACAGGTAGACCTAGGACATATACCGAAATTGTCAAACTGCACTGCATAAATTATAAATTAAATATAGACTAATCCTTATTATAGCAAAAAAAAAAAAAAAAAAAAAAAACTTTAGTCAACAGCAGTGAGTCATTTTCTCTGTTCTTTTTGTTCTTTGATTAACTTTACTGACAGAAAGCTTTATTGGCTGCTGTCTCTTTAAGACCAGCTGACGGAGACGCGGCTCTCGCACGCGCCTCATTCTTTCACAACTCTTGACGTTCATCATAAGACAGCTCTTATGTTATGAAGATACTCGACAAAACGGACATTTTGGCATAATTGTGTGTGTTATTGTAAGTTCAAGCACGAAAGATAACTGTATTCTGGCGTGCTGTCTGTGCGCACGATACTGGCGCGCGCGCGTCTTTCTGTGTCTGTGTGTGTGTGTGTGTGTGTGTGTGTCACAGTCAGACTTTTGTCTTGTCGCACATGAATTGTTTAAAATCAATTTTAACAATTGCTTTTAAACAATGGTGCCCCTGCTTTTAAACAATTGCTTTTAAACACGTGCCCCTGGGCACGTGCCCAGATTGCCCATATGGTAGATCCGGCCCTGCACTAAGATATATTGGAATGGGAATAATACGCGCGCGCTGGTATTCAGTGATATCATGTTTCGTTTTGAATTTGAGGTGGTAGAACGGATTAGTCGTGTGTTAACTTACCGAACTGTTACACACTCTGTATATAGTTTGCTGCTGCTCGTCTGACGGCTTAAACCCGAACCAAGTCCAAATAATGGATGTTGCATCGATCTTTTTCACCAGCTTTCACTTTCAGCCGTGTTTACTTAAGATGACGACGAATATGCGTTGCAGCCGGGTTTACCTCGCGGCCGCGGGTAGATTGCGTCATCATCTCCCAACCCAACTTGGAGAATAGATTAACGGCGATATTTTTTTTATCGCGCGATAAGAGTCTCGCGTTAACGCAGCACGTTAACGCCGATAACGGCCCACCACTAGTATATACATATATATATATATATATATATATATGAAGAGTTCAGATGCAAAAGCCTCTAAATGCCATCTGAAATTTTCTTATAGAATGATAATTTTTATCAAGCTTGTATATTTTAATTCAATAATTTCCCTTAAATGGCAATGAAGATTACCTATTAATTGTATTATAAGTGAAATTACTGAACTTAAATACACAAGCTTGATAAAAATGATCATTATATAAGAAAATTTCAGATGGCATTTAGAGGCTTTTGCATCTGAACTCTTCATATATATATGATTTTTTATAAATATATACATATATATTACTGTAATAATAATTCAAATAATAATAGTACTGTAAAATAAAATTAAAATATAATTTTAACAAAATTAAAATATAAATAATATGAACATTTTTTTTCAAAACAATTTCTATATAATTTAATTTATAAAAATGTAATTTAATAATAATATTTTTATTTTACAGTACAACTGTCATTCAAACGTAGATCATGAGCTTCTCACAGTGTCACGCTTCACTCTGAAACATGCAGCGCATATATTCATTTAGTTTAATTATATAATCTTAATGCACTGATTTAAGAGTCTTAATGCACCAGTTTCTGTTCTGTTTCCGAGAGCTGCTTTTCTGCATGATTTTCACCTCAAAGCAGCAGCAATCTGAGATATAACGAAAGACACTTGTTAGTTTAGTCTAGACACAGTGAGTTTGGTGGTTTTCCACTGTATTGATTGTTCATTCCTGCTGAGTTCGGGCTCATACGTGTGCTATATTTCACTGATATGCTTCAGTTTAAAAATAAGACGAGTTGAACCAGGACAATCCGAGTGTATTTGATGGGGAAGCAGAGCGAGACTCAGCAGAAGATGAACCTCTGAAGGACACACAGTGATTGGCATTCCTCGCGCTCAGACGATGCTTATCGCATACTTAGCAGAGCCATCTGTGTGATCAAATGTCTGATCGCTGGGACATGTGTGGGATAACCGGCCACGAGCCTGCATCTCCGGAGCTCATGTTTACCCAGAAGTCCCTCTGATGGGATGAAGCTTCACAACGCGTGAGACTCGGACATCGTCACCCGACACGTCCTGCTAACGAGACGCGCGAGAGCCTCTTCTAGTGGCCTTCAATCATTCAAGTGCCTCTAATGTGGAGAGTGTGGAGCGACGGGAGCTGGAATGCATGACGGAATGTGAGGATCTCAAACGCAACGACCTCCAAAAAACACCAGAACCAAACCACTAAAAGCCCGTAAATCTGCTTTCATGCTGAAGAAAGAAAATAAATAAATAAATATATATATATATATATATTTTTTTTTTATTAAAAATATTATATATATATATATATATATATATATATATTTGTATTTTTTTTATTAAAATTTTTTATTGATACAAATATGATAAAAAAATGATAAAAATCAATATTTTTTTATTTATTTTTTTATTAAATGAATTAAATAGAATTATTTTTTTATTATATAATTGTTTTTTTTATCAATACCATTTGTTATGTATGTGTACATATATATACAGTAAATATTTAATTGATAAAAAATGTATATATCAATTATATAATAAAAAAAATTTATATAATTTTTTATTGATTGCTATATTATTATATATATGAAAACTTCATATGCAAAAGAGCCATCTGAAATGTTCTTCTAGAATGATCATTTTTATCAAGCTTGTATGTTTATGTTCAGTTATTTCACTTTAATGGCAATGAAAACGACCTATTAATTGTCATAAAAGTGAAATTACTGAACCTAATTATACGAGCTTGATAAAAATGCTCATTTTAGAAGAACATTTCAGATGGCACTTAGAGGCTTTTGCATCTGAAGTCTTCATATTTTATTATAATTTATTATATGCTATACCATTGAATTTAATTATTATACCATTGAATATAATATTTTTACTGAATAAAAGGCACAATTAAAAAAATATATATAAAGTATTTGGACGTAGAAGTCACACTTACAAACATCTGGATTCCGTTGTTGCATTATATAATATCAAAACAAGTTGCATTTTCTAAAAATATATAGCACTTTTCAATCAAAGCATTTCCCAAAATGATGTTTATTAGGTTTCAAAAGATGAAATAATTATTAAATATTGTTCAAAATACAGACAAAAGAAGAAAAGCTTTGGTTGATTTCTTCAG
>NC_138737.1:1575070-1587570 GCF_965113295.1 Leuciscus leuciscus
TATTTGCAATTTGTTGGAAGGAATGAGAAACTGCTTCTATGATGTGCAAAAATGACTAAATGTTGTGGAGGCTGAACTAACTGTTGTGCAAATGTAAATAGTGATGTGAGAAATGCACCAAAGCGACTGAGAAAAACTGTAAAACAGGTCTAAAAACCTGAATTAAATGGTAACTCTCGCCAAAATTGAAAACCTAGGCTCTTTTTGTTAATCTACCCGAGGCAAACGTTCGTGTAAAAGCATAATTAGAATGGAAATTACACTTTTAAGTTTGACCGTATTTTCATTTTAGATCAAAATGCCCTTTGAATGGGAGTGCATGGGGCTCGACTATGATAGCATCAAAATCGCTAAATTCCAGCCACCGGAAACACTAAATGAAGTTTTATGGAACAAAGTTCGGAAGGAGCACGTTCAGGCAATCAACCAATCAGCACAAGAGGAAGCTGGTATAAATATTGCCATCCCTCACCTCTGTCCCATGACAGTTTCACAGCATCCCTCCACCACCCCATCACCTCACTCTTGGCTGGTTTTCTATCCCAGTCAAAAGGGGGGAGTACTCTGGGTTCGGGCCAAATTCCGAGCTCGGACAGCACGCCAAATACGCATAAATTACTACATTCGATTTCATGTACGTGTGAACTCATGAACTGATAAAGTGAGTCGTGCAAAACCTTTCTTTTTAGTAAACTCTGTGTACACACACACTGTTGTCAATGCTGGAGTTCATGTGTAGAGCTGCTGGTGAGACTTCCAGCACAGTTTCATGTTGTGTCGAGCCTTCTTAGTGTTTTGAACATAGCGATTTTTGATGCTATCATAGTCGTGTCCCATTCACTCCCATTCACAAGGCCATTTAACCCGAAAACAAAAATACGGTCAATCTTATAAGTTGCGTTTCCATTCTAATTATGCTTTTAAATGAAAGTTTGCCTCGGGTAGATTCATAAAAAAAGACCCTGGGTTCAATTTTGGCGAGAGTTACCCTTTAAATGAAGGACCTGAACCACATCTACAGACCTGGGCTGTGTTTCCCGTACAACACTGCTTTACACAGTACGATGCATCGTTGAAGAAATCAACTAGCTAGTCATATCAATCATAGATTCGTTCTTACGCACTAGAGCACGTTAATGCAGAAGACATAAATTACATTTATATGTATTCTAAATGAAAGACACAGATTGTCCTGAATGTCAGCTTGATTATTTTGCTCAAGATCAGGATTTATTGAGTCCACATGTCATGCAAACTAGAAACTGCTTCTAACCACAGGTCGAGAGTGTCGTTCAAACACACAAGACTCAGACTGAAAAGCTGAACGCAGCAAACAGACCAAAGAAAAGACAGCAAAAGCTCAGCATAAATGAGATTTAATTAAGATATTTAATTACGAGTCTGTACTTTACAAATGTTGCACTCAGCGTAGACTGAGCGTGTTAAATCTCAAAGATACAAATGACTCATAAACTCATAAAGCAAGTAAATAATGCCTTTCTTTTTCTTTTAAGGGTACACCTCAGTGTCTCTCTGACGCTCTTCTCAAGTCTAATAAAACCCTCAGTCAGGATTGGAGATTCATGTTGGGAAGCTGCTAGTCTTGTAAAGTCTGATTATTTGGGGTCGGGAAAATGTTTTAATGTTTTTGACAGAAATCTCTTATGCTCAAAAATACAGCAAAAACAGTAATATTGTGAAATATTATTACAATTTCAAATAGCTGTTTTCTATGTGAATATACAGTAAAGTTTAATTTATATCCTGTGATCAAAGCTGAATTTTCAGCATCATTACTCCAGTCTTCAGTGTCACATGATCCTTCAGAAATCATTCTAATATGATGATTTGATGCTCAAGAAACATTTATGATTATTATCAATGTTGAAAACAGTTCATATTTTTGTGGATACATTTTATTTTTCATGATTATTTGATGAATAGATCAATTCAATCAATCTTTTACATTCAAAAGAACAGCATTTCTTTGAAACAATCTTTTGTAACATTATAAATGTCTTTACTGTCACTTTTGATTAATTGAATGCATCCTTGATGAATAAATGTTGAATTTCTTTCATCTTACTGACCCCAAACTTTTGAATGGTAGTGTAAAGCCAGTCAGATTAGAGAATATGAGCGATGTTTAGAAAGCTCTCGTCACTTTTATTTTCGGTATCAGACAGTCCATAAACACTTCATCTGAGACTCTGAAAAGCTGAACGCAGCAAACAGACCAAAGAAAAGACAGCAAAAGCAGCATAAATGAGATTTAATTAAGAAATTTAATTACGAGTCTGTACTTTACACTCATTGAATTTAGCAATTTTGTGTGTGTGTGTGTGTGTGTGTGTGTGTGTGTGTGTGTGTGTGTGTGTGTGTGTGTGTGTGTGTGTGTGTGTGTGTGTGTGTGTGTGTGTGTGTGTGTGTGTGTGTGTGACAGACTGACAGAATGTGTGTGTGACACAGACTGACAGAATGAATGAACACGAAAATCCACCAGAGAAAGTCTGGCGTAAAAGAGAATGGTCTCGTTCATTGACGAGGAGAATTAGTCGTGATGTTTGTTCAGCTGTTGTTCTTCAAACATCAGTGTTTATCGCCACATTCTTGGCACGGATGAAACAGGCCGAGATTAGAGCGTTACAAACCCGACCAGATTAAATAAAGCCCAACGCTAATGAATGTGATGATAAAACAACAATGAAGAACATCGGCCGCTTTACTGACACAATCCAGCGGCGTCGGCTCTGTGATGAAGAACGATTCTGATAATGAACAGAAATAACTCCTTCATGTCCGTAAACGCTTGAGTAATGACAACTGCTGGAGCGAAAACTACTGGAGGAAAACCAAAGGTGTGGGATATTATCGGATGAGTCCATTCATGGAGGCTTAATTCAGATTCATTCTAGGATTTAGTGATGTATAAATCTTAATGTGTTTGAGTTATGTGTGGGATTATAGAGTAGGTGAGCGGTTCGTCGTGTTGGGTTAAGACGGCTCTTATTCACTGTCTGGGATTCAGGATAAGTTTCAAATCCCTCTCTCTCTCTCTCTCTCTCTCTCTCTCTCTCCATCCGTGTCTTTATTTTTCTTTTCCTCCTCTCTAGCAGAGGTTAATTGCTTGATTACTCGAGACATCTACAGGTTAGGCTCTGTAACCCTTCCAGAAGAGGAAAGACATTTTTCACATTTTGACAAGGAAAGATTTGAAGTGGAAAAGCTGAAATCATGAGAGGAATATTCTGAGTTACAGGTCTGTTCTGAGTCGCGGACGGCAGGGAGAGAACGATGCTAAATGTGTATAATTTGGCTGCCAAGATTTGTATTGTTTAAACATTATATTGATATTTATGTAAGCTAGTTTCAGCCACGGAATAAAAATAAAAAAGGTAGCCTAATTGCAAGTTTTCATCTCACAATTATGAACATTTTTTTAAAAAGTCTGGATTGTGAGACATAGGGCCCTATTTTAACGATCTGAAACGCAAGTATGAAGCGCGAAACGCAAGTAACTTTGTGGGTGGGTCTCGGGCGCTGTTGCTATTATACCGGCGGGATAAATGACTCTTGCGCCCGATGCAAATCTAAAATGTGTTGGTCTGAAGTAGCTTCATTATTCATAGGTGTGGTTTGGGCGTAACGTGAAATAAACCAATCAGAGCGTCATCTCACATTCCCTTTAAGAGCAGGTGCACTTGTTCCATGGCGGATTGCTATTATAACGGTGGATTTGCCAGACGCGCGCCAGGAGCGGTTCACAGCCGAGGAGACCGACGTTCTCGTCAGGGCCGTAACACACAGAGAAGTGACATTGGGGATGGAGAAACACACCCAAATTAGCTTCGGTTAAACAGGCGTATAATAATTTGGGTAAATGTGTAAGCTAGATTTATGCCTATTTTTTCACATCTTCATGGACACCACAATGATTTCCCTCATGTGGAATATTTGTCCTTGTAATTATGTATGGTTTGCAAAAATGTCAACTGCTGCGTCTGTGTGTAGATGAGATAAGCAAAGTGGTAGATAAAAAAGTGGAGATAGCGTTGTGCACACGCTACATTATGGCCAAGCATGAGCCCTTAAAATAGCATCTGAATAACATGCGCAACGCGCCACTGACTTTAGACGAGGTTTCTCCTGGTCAGTGGCGGAAGTGTTTTCTGGAACTGCAAAATAGCACCAGGGAACGTTTGCGCCGGAACACGCCTCCTCTTTTCGCTGAACCGCCCCCGGGAGCGCAAGTTCATTCCCAAGTTTACTGGCGTGCGTCTGTGGAGGGAAAAGTCCGCTGTGCGTGGGTGCAAAATAGGAATTATACATGCGTTGGTGTAGAAAGTCAATTGTGCTGGGTGCAAGATAGGGCCCAAGAAGTGTTTCATATTCTTCACATTCTGTCAGTTCGCAGCATGGACAGAAATGAACTTTTTTACTACAAGGCAATATTTGTCCCCTTAAACAGATTTTATCATTTTTTTTATATGAAATTATACTTAAATATTAAATGTATCAACCATAGGTTTGCAGCAAGACACTGTCCCAATGAGTGAGTCGAGTTATTAATTCGAACTACTGAGTCATTTAGTCATTGAATCATTCAACTGATTCGTTCAAAGCGCAGATTCATTCAGTAATGAAGCACCGATGTGATGCATAAAATTATGCCTAAAATGTAACTGCAGCAAAATGACTTTAGCAATCATGTTATTCAGCTCGCACATCTTTAAACCAGTAATACAGATGTTACCGTAGACATCCCTAGTTGGTATTATTAATAAGGCATTTTGTTGTGATTTTGACCTTTTGAGCGAAACGTCCTGAAGGAAACCGAGAGGCAGAGAAGCAGTTCACTGACACACTTACTCAGACCCGTCATGAACTCGAACCCTTCAGGTTTAATTAGAGGGTGTAAAACAGACAGAATTAGTCCAGACGCCCAGCCTGACCTCGTCTCACACACACACATCTCTCGTCTCACACACACATCTCTCGTCTCACACACACATCTCTGTTTCTCATTCAGTCTTTCTCTTCCTAACCATCATATAGCTGAATGATGCTGTTAGTTCTTCAGTAATAATAATAATGGATTCATGTAGCAGGACGCAGTTTGTAAATGTTAATTAGACTTTATGTCCTCCTGTTCCCTCATCATTACTGGTAATGAAGTGAAGGTTAAGCTTGGCTCCTAGACTGCACCTGATGCGGCCTTCTAAGGGACCTTCTTTCAGCCAGTTTCTTCTTCTTCACAGATTAGATGATCTCTGTATACTGCCTATGTAGGGAGCTACCCATGTAGACTGCACTGTAAAAGATTCATTGTTGAGAAATGCCGACTTAAATTTAACATAACTTGATGCATTTAGATTTTGAGGTTCTCTCAATTATACTGAAAAGATGTGGTGTACTACAATAATTGTAGGCTATATAGTAACTGCATAATTTATTCATGCTGCAGTGCATGCTGGGAACTCACAAACCCCCTGTAGTCAATCATTTTATCCCTTAAAACTCATCTTTGATCACCAAAATGACATATTTAAACGTTTTTTCCTTAAAATATCTTGAATGGAACTCGACACCCTTGCCTCATTTAGTATGCGCGGTTCTATGAATATGGAAATGAGCCCCGCCTCCACTCACTCACTCAGCTCAGAGATCCACTGGTTGACGATCACACGTTGATCTGATTGGTTACAAGGTAGTTTGTGACGTCAGAAACACCAGCGATTTCAAAGCGTGTGTTTGAGACTGTCTTTGGTTCACTGCAGTTTTAAGGAGAAAATACTCAGCAATGCTGTCGACTTATGAACTTACACATGGTTTGTCTTAAAGCAGATTAAAAACTCCACATAGACACATAAACAACATTAAAAGCTGGATTTTCAACACAGGGGGACTTTAACATTTCAGCAATAGTCTAGAATTCTTTGTTCAGACAACAGTGTTTGACTACTTAAGGCTTACTTTTATATAGTTGCAAGTAATTCAAATTCTTTTTTTTTTTTTGGGACTCAAAAGTTCCCTGTAAAATATGCTTCTGTACAGTGTGTAGACAGAAGTAGAGCGTACGTGTCTCTGTCGTCTCTAGTGTTCAGCGGGTCAGTAAAACACACTCGAGTCTTTTACAGCGCTCTTCTTTAGTCACAAACAGCAGGACGCGCGTATTAACTTAACAAGCTTGTTCATTGATCGCATCAAGAGCTCTGATGGAGACATATATATATATATATAACACATTATTGAGGCTGTTTTACGTGAGCTGATCTTACTTTTCTTGCTCGGTTTGGGGTCTCGTGTCTCTAAGGGTCAGAAATGCATCTGTGGTCGAACCCTAGAGGTCGGCAGAGGTCAAGGTGTGTGTGTGTGTGTGTGTGTGTGTGTGTGTGTGAGTCTCTGATGGCGTTTCTGAAGCCCGTCTGGACATCAGTATAGAATCTATCGCTGTTCTGCTGTCTTTAAAACAACTGTAGACCAACATCACTGAAACTAATGTAGGATTTACACCAAATTACACTCAGAAATTGCTGGTAAATTACAGAGTAACACACTGAATAAAAGGTGAAATGTTGAGATTTTGAACTAAAAAGAATGAAATAGTATTTTAGACTGAATTAGACTGAAATAGCCTTGGAAACTAGTTGAAATTAAATAAGTAATATGTTTTATTTCAGTTAATGTTTATTTTATTTCAAGCAACAAAAATGTTTTAGTTTTTTATGGTTTTAGTTTAACTATAATATCCCTGTTCTACAATAACCTTTTTTTCCCAATAATCTTTTGTTTATCTACTTTTTTAAAATCTTTTTTATCTTAAAAAAAAAAAATCTCTCTCTCCCTCTCTCTCTCTCTCTCTCTCTCTCTCGCGCTCTCGCTCTCTCTCTCTCTGTCTCTCTCTGTCTCTCTCTCTCTCTCTCTCTCTCTGGACGGTGAAGCACCTTCTGTTCTGGACTCAGTCCGGCTCTCAGATCTGCACAGGACATGCCATATGGCATGAGACTCTATCATTCACATTTATCATCCCAGAACACTGGAGAGAGAGAGAGAGAGAGAGAGAGAGAGAGAGAGAGAGAGAGAGAGAGAGAGAGAGAGGACCAATTCAATTTAAGCCTGGCCATCCATGACTTCCACAAAGATATGGATGAGATATTCCTCATAGTCTCAAACACTAAATCAAAAGAATTCTTGAGCCGATAAATGACATTTTCCAACCATTGGTTTTCTTTTATTGATTTTTATCCGCTTATTTGAATGTAAATGAAAAATAGATTGTGCGAACGATCCTCTGTCTTATTTTAATTCAAGCAGAAATATGATTCTTGTTATCGAGATGTTTAAATCTTAGAGATATTGAGCTGAATATAAAACTTTCTTTCTTTCTTTCTTTCTTTCTTTCTTTCTTTCTTTCTTTCTTTCTTTCTCCGTGAGCTATAAACATGTCAGTGAAGCTTTATTGACATAAATAAAGTGATAATAAGTGATAAAGTCCATGTGAAATACAGTTTGTACGTTTTAGTAATTTTAGTACTTCACCTTAAACTAAATTAGAAATGCCTTGCCTGTAAATAAAACAGGCAAAAGAGTGTTATTATTAATATATCATTATGGTATTTATTATTATTTTGAATTAGTTTGTTTATTTTTATATTTTCTGATCATTTTCATTTTAGGTTTTTTCTTCAGGTTTATAGGTTCTTATTAGTTTTTTAAATATTTAATTACATTTTTATTATTATTTACTACTTTATTCAAAATTTAAGTTATAATATTTTTACTTAAATTTTAGCTTAGTTATTGTCTGTTTTAGTTTTAGTAATTTTAGTACTTAAACTAAATAGAAATTAGAAATTATGCCTTGGCAATTAACAGAAATATTTACTGAAAGTATATATATATATATATGTATATATATATATATATATATTTTTTTTTTTTTTTTTTTGTTACACTCTAAAAAATGCTGGGTTGTTTTAACCCAAGTTTGGGTCAAATATGGACAAACACAACCATTGGGTTTTTGACCCAAACTTGGGTTGAAATAACCCAGCATTTTTTAGAGTGTACCACTTATTTTATTTGAAAGAACTTTTACAAAGTTTAAGTTACCGATAATAACACTTCAGTGCTACAGAAATATTGGTATTGATAGCAAACACCGGCCCTGATGGTTCATCACTCAGAGAGAAGTCTGCATTTCCCACAGGATTTCTGCCTGATATTTATGAGAACCCAAGAATTCCCCGTCACCCGTTCCCTGTCGGCCGGACCCAAATAAATCATTCCCTGATTAGACGATAGGAGATTTACGTCCATCTGAAGCAGAAACACCTGCAGTAAACCAAGCTCCCATAAGTCACGCTTGTTGAGTTGATGTTGGGCTAAATCCGTCCCTCGCCCCGTCCCGGCCGATGCCTGCGTGAAGACGGGCCCCCGCTGGGGCGTAATGTGACCGTAATGACGTGTGTGTCAAGCTTTCGGCACGGCGCGGGTCAGCTGGAGTGTGTTTGGCCTGTTTCTTCAGGCCTGCTGTGTGTGTCAGACCTGCCAAGACCCGACGGGAGATTTGGGCAACAGCTGCAGGGTGTCTGTGGACCTCGAGACGCTCGGGATCCTGTCAGCGCTCGCTATGTTTAGAGTCTCCAGCCGCTCGCTTCCCTCTCAGTGTTCTCTCTGTCCTTCTCTTCTTCATCTCAGCCAACGCATGTTTCATTTTAAAGAGGACAATTATCATTCTGTCAGCGTTTACTCATTCTGTTTCTTCTGTGCCACATAAGTGGAGCATAAGAGCTCAAAAAAACGTAATTATTCCAAACTTTTGACTAGTAATTATTATTTATTAATTACATTTTTTAATGATTTAATTGTATTTAATTAAATTTCAATGTTTTATTTTATGCTATTTAAACATTTTTAAATTACTTTTTTTTACTCTATTTTTGTATTATTCTTTTATTTTATTTTTTTATTTTATTTTTATTTTTTGTTTATTTTTATTTAATTACATTTTATTATTTTATTATTTAATTACATTAAAAAAATATATTTTTTAATTATACATTTTTATTATATTTTTTATTATTTTATTTATTTATTTGTATTTTTTAATATATATATTTAATTTAATTTAATTTAATTTAATTTAATTTAATTTAATTTAATTATTCTTTTCTGGGTAAAATATGACCGTGACTGTGGACAATGAGACGCTCGTCATCCTGTCAGCGCTCGCTATGTTTAGAGTCTCCAGCCGCTCTTTTCCCTCTGAATATTCTCTCCGTCCTTTCATATCTTTTCAAATCTCCAAATCAACATTCTTTCTTCTGACTTTCATTGCATGGGCAAAAACAGCTGAAACTGTAAAATATCGTGGAGATAGAAAGTCATGCAGGTTTGTAACAACTCTGAGGTTGAATTAAATTTTTGTGTGAACAATCTCTTTAATCATCGCCGTCTTCATCTCAGAGCTGACGCCCACTTGACCTGACCTACAGAACCCTTTCAGCCTCGTTTCATTTCTGCCTGAAATAGGCCAAGAGGAAAGTGACGTGGGACGTGATGAAAACGGCACCAGTATCATCATCTCGTTCTGCATTTATCTGCAGAATGATGGTCAGATAGTGCAGAGATGAGGGAGAGCTGAGCACATCATTTGCACTGGGGAATTACGGGGCTTTGTAAATTGCTTAGACGAATCTCTGGATGTGTGACGAGAACAAAAAAAGATAACGTACTTACAGGCAGGATGATTTTAGAATGTTTGATTGAAGAAACGTGGGCGAATGTCAGCTCATATTTCACCTCAAAATCAAAAGAATGAAAATAATTTGCCTATTTTTGGGCCAATGCATTGTGACATTATTTTCTTTTTAACTTTTAATATTATTGTGGGTGAAATATGACAGAGCTTTGTTTCGTGAGCATCAAATCCTCATATTAGAATGATTTGTGAAGGATCATGTGACACTGAAGACTGGAGTAATGATGCTGAAAATTCAGCTTTGATCACAGGAATAAATTACAGTTTACTATATATTCATATAGAAAACAGATGATTTACATTGCAATAATATATCAGATTTAAATCACAGGAATAAATTACATTTTACAGTTTATTCACATAAAAAACAGCTGATTTACATTGCAATAATATATCAGATTTAATATTCACATAGAAAACCGCTATTTTGAATACTAATAATATTTCAGAATTATACTGTATTTTTGATCAAATAAACACAGCTCTGGCAAGCAGAAGAGTTCACATGGAGTCCCAGGCATTATTCAGTTCATATCCATGACCTTGCAGCTCCTCAGGGGGTCTGACCTCCAGCTCTGAGTCGATTCTTCATTTAGATGCTCCTGAACACTGTGTTCAGACATCATAGGGTCAAAGTTCACAGGTGTCAAATCCTAATTGAGAAGACTGGATTCGTAACACCAGCTGCTCGTCGTGAGTCGTGTGTTCGCCGTGTGAATCTATAGGAGCAGTTCTTCGGGACAGTCAATCATGCGCTGGATATTTTGGAGTCGCTAATCCTGATGAAACTGTACAGTTTTAGGCTGTAAATCTCCTGGTTAAGTTGTTTTGTCTGGTGTGAAAGGTGGAGATGTCCTTGAGTCTTGTGTTTTCTCTATCAGTCGGCCAGCTCACCTGTGGACGATCACTTATCTAAATTGTCTCAGACTGCTATTGATTTTGATTGTTGTGTGTGTCAGGATTAACCCTGCTCAGAAGAGAGACGTCCAGCGTTAGATTATCTCGTGTAGACACACGTTCCACTGCCGTCACACGGTTCATCGTCTCGGAACATTTGGGTTATCTAGTAGCTTTCACTCAAAACTCTGAATAACGTGGAGATTTTATAACATTTACTATGTTAAATTAATTTTAAAATATATTCAAATAGAAAATAATAAGATTTCATTATAAATAATTTCAAATCTGAATAATTATAATACACATTATTTTTTTTACTGTATTTGGGATCAAATAAATGCAGCCTTGGTGAGCAAAATATACTTCTTTCAAAAACATTATAAAATCTTACCAACCCCAAAACTTTTGAATTGTTTTATTTTATTTTGTTTTATTTAGTTTTTTTATTTTATTCTTAAATTTATTTAGTTTTATTAATGTGGGCGTGTCTGTGGGCGTGCCAGTGAACAGAATGTGGGCGTGTCTGTGGGCGTGTCAGTGAAAGGAATATAGGCGTCACAGTGGACAGAATGTGGGCGTGTTTATGGGCATGTCAGTGAACAGAATGTGGGCGTATCTGTGGGCGTGTCAGTGACCAGAATGTGGGCGTGTCTGTGGGCGTGTCAGTGACCAGAATGTGGGCGTGTCTGTGGGTGTGTCAGGGAACAGAATGTGGGCGTGTCAGTGAACAGAATGTGGGCGTGTCTGTGGGTGTGTCAGTGAACAGAATGTGGGCGTGTCAGTGAACAGAATGTGGGCGTGTCTGTGGGTGTGTCATCTGAGGCTGAGACTAGTATTAGATGAACTAACTCATGAGTATCGTTTGAGAGTCCATCTGCTTTTGCTGGAAGTGTGAAGAGCAGCAGTTGTGTGAAGTAAAGGCTTTAGTTCAAAAGCGATGTTAATAACACCCTTGATTAGAGAGGTTTGTAATAAGCACTCATATGTTTCTATATTGGGTGCAATGCGATGCTTTGCCTTTGAGAGATGTTATTACTGTAAGAGTCCTGTTACACATATTGCACTTTGCTCTCTGTTTGATGCATCTCACCCGAGCCGGAACCTTCCAGTCTCTCCCGTGAAAGGGAGTCAATCCCATATATCCCCCATGTTAAAATACCCAGCAGAAAAAATATGTTTACAGCCTGGTACAAAAATTGGTTTTGGTCTATATAGCTAATTTTGCCGGTGAGGGGGTTGAATTATTTTATAACTCTATAACTTTAAATTATATCAAGCCTTAAAGTTCTGCATAATTAAGGGCGTGGCCACTTGAGTGACAGGTGGATTGCCGCTGATGTCACTACTAGCACATCACCTCAGCTAATCCCAGCTGCTAAATTTAGCATCTCTGCCGTGTTTGTGCTTTTTTCGGGATTATTTCATGCAATTTAATACACGCATTATTCCTTCGCCCACGCCGTTGGATTCCGTCGTTGTCAAGTATCGAGAGAACAACCAGCGCTGTTTATCAGTTGTTTTCCTCTGTTTTCCTCATGGATGTCTGACAATTTCATTGCTTTTTGGAGTTTTCAGATTTAAAAACTACACACGTACTGTGGTACCGTTGCTCTCACGGAACAGATAGACTAGATATGCTTATACTTAACTTTTTAGAGTACAGTATTGTAAGTTACTGCATAATGCATTTTTAGCTAGCAGAATGATACAGCATCACAACACACAGTCTCACTTTTAGCTATATCTCTATTATAGTATTTCGAAGGGCAAAAACATGAACTTTACTGGCTCTATTGAACTCTATTGGCTTTAACATCATCGAGTCAGCTGTCACTTT
>NC_138737.1:1592570-1635070 GCF_965113295.1 Leuciscus leuciscus
GTAATTTTATTAAAATAGCTGAAAAATAAATGTTGCACGCAGAAATATTACAGTATGTCATTCATACATCTATAAAATTATATATAGTATAATATTGTGCATATATATATAGTTTGGGACACATTAATCCTAATCTTGCACACCGTACAGTGGGAATACAAGGCAACAGGGAGTCGGGTCTGAGTTTCTTCTCTTCTCTTCTCGGCTACTTCACAACCGTCTCGATTCATGCGTGTGTCTTTTCTAAACCAGATTGGCCTCACGGGGATTGAAGAGGTTTGCAAACCCAGACAGAGGAAGTAAAACATGTGTACAGCATATGCTGACTGGTCTTATAGCCAGAAGCAGGTGAGGTGGTCCATCAACAGAACTTCCCTTCGCATTAAAGCACTGATGGAAATGCGTGTGTTGTTTCCATCTCGGCTCAGATGAGAACTCTATACGCCACATGCTAACGTTCTGAATGCCGTCCTGCTCCACTGGAAGAGCTCTCGCGATCAGGCCTCTTCGGTTACAGATATTACCTGTGCTTTAGGATTTATGGAAGGCAGCTGTTGCTCGTATTCAGCAGGGCTTGTGGAACAGGAGCAGGTGAAGATCTGTGTTACACACACACACACACACACACACACACACACACGTGATGATATAAAGACAGGCTGCTGACGCTTTCTGTCACGGCTAACGCAGGTTTACACGGGGAAAAGGGTCGCGTTGGCTGATGGCTAGCGGTCCTCTGGGAATAAAGGGAACGGGTTGAGAACGCATTTAGTCTGATGATGATCCAATGAAAAACTGAGGAACTAAATTCCTGATCTCAATCCTGGTATTTTTCATGGAGAGAAATTATGATGAGACACTTTGATGAGTTTATATATATGTGTGTGTGTGTGTGTGTGATGGGTAGGTTTAGTGTGTGTGTGTGTGCACGTGTGTGTGTGATGGGTAGGGTTAGTGTGTGTGTGTGTGTGTGTGTGTGCGCGCATGTGTGTGATGGGTAGGTTTAGGGGTAGGGTTAGTGTGTGTGTGTGTGTGTGTGTGTGTGTGTGTGTGTGTGTGTGTGTGTGTGGGTGGGTGTGGCATGGGTAGGTTTAGGGGTCGGGTTAGTGTGTGTGTGTGTGAGAGAGAGAGAGAGAGAGAGAGTGTGTGTGTGTGTGTGTGTGTGTGTGTGTGTGAGAGAGAGAGAGAGAGAGAGAGAGAGAGAGAGAAAGAGAGAGTGTGTGTGTGTGTGTGTGTGTGTGTGTGTGTGTGTGTGTGTGTGTGTGTGTGTGTGTGTGTGTGTGTGTGTGTGTGTGTGTGTGTGTGTGTGTGTGTGTGTGTGCGTTTGTGCGTGTATTTGTCTGTCTGTGTGTGTATGTGCGCTCGTGTGTGTGTGTGCGTGCGTATGTGAGTGTGTGAGCGTGTGTGTGTGTGTGTGTGTGTGTGTGTGTGTGTGTGTGTGTGAGCATGTGTGTGTTCTCTCAGAAAGCTGTTAAGCGTGGGCAATCACACCTGCAGGTCTTATCAGAAAGAATCTCTATTCTCTCCATCTCTCGGGTAATGATCAGCCGTCAGACGGGTCTTCATTGAGTGTGTGTGTGTGTGTGTGTGTGTGTGTGTGTGTGAGCCGATTGCACTGAGCTGTGTAATTGTCAGGGAAATAGACCAATCAAGAGGCCGTATGGAAGGCCACGTCTCTCCCAAGCAGAACACAGAGTCAGAGAGAGAGAGAGCTGCGATGGCCAGAGCCGCTGCTGGGTTTATAATCAGCTTGTAATAAATGTTCTAAAGTTGGTTGATCCTCGTCTCTGATTACAGAGCGGCCTTTCCACCTCAAACTCTCTCTTAAACAGCTGGAGCCCAACAAACACGTGTAATTATCTTAATTTGACAATTAGCCTGCCCTCCATTCCCAGTTTTTAATTACTCCCTTTCATATTAGTGGAGCATCAAGGACTTTTCCCTGTGTTTTTGAGCTGCTGTTTTCCAGCAGAGGTCGTGGAGGTCGAGCGTCGTCTGCTACACTTCCCTGCCACACAATGGGAAAATAACCCAGACAAACGTATTAAAGGAATGTTCTGGGATCAATACAAGTTACAGCATCTGTGACATCCGGTCCATTACAGCAGAAAAGCATTTCCACTTTGTAAAAACAAACAAAAATTGCATTTCCAGTAATGCACTTACTGTGGAAGTCAATGGGGTTTGACATTTCACCGGGATACAAACTGGTTTGAAAGTATAGACATGATTTACATGTCAACCTGATAAAATCACCTGGAAACGTTGCCAGTTTATACTTTACAGCTCTTTTATATTTAAATAGGCTAATGAGTGCTTTAATAAAAATACTAATTTCTGCTTTAAATCCATTTCTCGCCCCATAGACTTCAATATTAGTGCATTTACTGTAAATGTGATTCATGCTTGTTTGCAGAATTAGACTGAGCTACACACACACACACACACACACACACACACACACACACACACACACACGACTGGAGATACACACTGTCTGTGCCTGACTCCGTTTCTTTAGAACGACAGCGATAGAATTGAATTTAAAATAGATTTTGTAAAGTCCCGCTATTGCCGAGGGGTTCCTGGAAATCGGAAAATTAACGTGCGGACGATGCGATATCAATAACAAATATAAACAGATTAAAACCTCTCTAGACCTTACAGGGACATTCCTAATATGAATAATGTTCAGAATCCTGGGGGGTTCAAAAGAAATATTGCAACTCTATTTTCTCTCCTCCGGGAAAAAAAGTAATATTCGTTTTCAACAATATTTTTTTTATTTCTGCAGTCCTTGGCATAATATCTATAATAGAGCATCTAGCAAATATTTGTTTTGTAACCAATCGCACGGAGCTCGAGATGAGAGAAAGAGCTTGTGGTATTAATTCGTGTGTGTATTGAAATATTATTTGTAAAATTTCACAAAGTATGTCTGTGAAATGATATTTTATGGATAAGAGCAGATATATAATACATATAATACATGCAAAACGATAATATGTACTGAATGATTTTTTTATTTATTTAAACTATGGCAGTGAACATTTACCATGGTATTTATGTAACATGGTAAACACTGTAATAATATGCATTTTAATGCTACCATATACACATTAGTTTAATGATCTTTGAAATGCATAAACGTAATTATACATGAATCACTTTTCAGCCTTGAATATCAATATCTTGACATATAAAATGTAAATATTCGAGCAAAATAAAGATAAGAGTAGATTCTCTATCCTTATAGTAAATCTCTGTTGCATTTTCCCCTGAATGCAAAAAGATAATATTATGGTACTAAATGATTATTCATTCAGTATCGCAATATTAAAAAATGCATTTACAGTAATGCATTTTATTTACAGGAATGCATTACAGTAACAGCATAATCTACTTTTGCTAAAAATAAATAAATTCAAAAACAAGCATGAATCACATTTACAGTAATGCACTTATAATTGTGTTCGAAATTCAGGAGGATTTAAAGCAGAAATGTGCAGTTTGCATTTTTTCAAAGCATTAATATTATAAATATATATATATATATATATATATACACACACACCATGTTTTTTACTTTGTGCATATAAAAAAGCATGGCTTGCATACACTTAAGTTTTATGATCTTTTAAATGCATTGAAGCAGTTACAAATTAATCACTTTACAGACTAATTTCTTGCCATATGAAATGTATTTATTATAGTTGAAATTTTAGATAACTCCGTTGCTGAGCGACCCGATGATACTCGTTGTTCGGTGTGTCGTGTTGAGAAACTGCGGTGTGTGTTAATTTACACCTCCAGAACGTCTCAGAACATTAGCAGCTCCTGCAGGGCGAGAGAGAGGACGCTAATGAAGCGTGCTTTAATCCAGAACAGGATTATTAACTTTGTTAATTGAGTTGACAGAATGCACGGACGCAGACTGAAACCAGGAGATGCATCCCAGTGTTTTCTGCGTGCGCTGGGAACATCAGTTCTGTTGTTGGCCTTGACCACTGCAAGAAGCACACGAGAGACT
Organism: Leuciscus leuciscus; assembly: GCF_965113295.1. NCBI lineage: Eukaryota > Metazoa > Chordata > Actinopteri > Cypriniformes > Leuciscidae > Leuciscus > Leuciscus leuciscus. The sequence goes on from NC_138737.1 coordinate 1,596,601, forward strand.
TCAGAGAACTCATGAATGTCCACAGCATCGGCATTCACTGCATGCTTTTAGTTCTGATTGAAGGGGAAAGATAGAATAGTTTCAAGCATGGAGAATTTCAATTAAACGTTTCCACTGGACATTTCTCAAACTGATCCTCTGACCTGGCTGAAAAGTGGCTGTATGAACCATTAATCACTCGTTCAAAGTTTAGAATATGAAGTCGAGTGTATTTACAGGTGATGCGCGAACGCAAGGGGTCGGCGACCCGAAGATAGAAATAGTGTCACTTTGACAAACATTGGTTTAGAGTCAGTCAGAGGTCATTATCTTTAACACTTACCGTTGTTGATTTTCACATCCTTCGTGATGTTTGAGAGCCAAATAAGGGCACATGTTGTGCATTTCAAGAGTGCGATGACGCCAGATTTGCTTGTCATCTGTAAACACATCAGCCATGCTTTTGGACATGTTAGTCTCTTGTGATTAATGAGATCATTTCTTGTGTTGCACACTGGAGTTGTTTCATAACATTTGGCATAGACGTCACAGAAGAGTTTAGAAGCACGTTTAAGAAAAATGCATCGTTTATACTTTATTTTAAGGTGACGTAGTTACATATTTATTTCTTTAATATCTACATGTACTTACTATAGAGTTACGGTAAGGGTTAGGGTAATTGTACATAGTTTACTGTTATTACTACATGTAGTAACGTGTAACTACATTCATTCATCTAATCTCAACCTAAGGTTATTTTTGTTAACTAAAACTAAAGTTTTATTGCACCATAACAATCATACCCAGAATCTGATCAATTCAGTTCAATGTTGATTCAGTTCAGTTCAATAACCGTGTCAATGTTGCAAAGTTCATTAATTATGAAAATGTTGTAGGCCAAATTGACCCGCAAACATCATATTTCGCTAAATAAATTCTATACGCACATTCCACAACACGTCAGAATGTAGAAACTTTGCATGAATGTTCATGATCCGCAATAAGAAAAAGTCACAAAATATCAAGAAGACAAAAAACATGAATATTTTACTGCTCAAAAATCTGTATTTTCATTAGTATTTCATTAGTTGAGACAAAATAAACGTTAACTGAAATAAAATAATATATAAAAAACGTTGACATAATTTGAAGTACTAAAATAAAACTAAAAACCGTAAAAAAAAAAAACTGAAATAAAATTAAATAAATTATTTTATTTTCATTTAGTTTAACTTGAATTAGGCCTACTAAAATCATTTAAACTAAGTAACCTAAAACTAATAAATATATATATATTTTTTAACATATTTTACATACACAGCTGAAACAAAATAAATGCTAAAGTAACATCTGTCATTTTCATTTAGTTAAATTTGAAATACTATAACAACTAAAACTAGTAAATTCTATAGATTTTTATTTCTTTTTAAAAACACTAATGAACTATTGAACAAAAACACAACAAAGTTACAAAAACTTTACTAAACCAGAAAATATTAAATTACAATCTAATTCAAAATATTAACAAAAACTATAATAGTAGTATAATAATACTAAAATAACCACTCTGAGCAATTTATGAGCGCAATCTCAATCATTTCAACATTTCAAATAATCCATGCATCAGTCCTAACGCACAACTGAGTTAATTCTGTGTTTGTGTTGTTAATGTGTGATGTGTTTTTAAGCATTATTAATGTTGAATGTGTCTATGTCAGCGGTGTCAAAGAGAAGTTTCCACTCTGTGACAAACAGAATGGACAATAAAGTTGAAAAATGATATGATCAATAAGTTATGACAACATATGTTTTTACATTGCTTTAACTAATCAACTTTTCAACTTTTTTAAAGTTTGCACAAGATTCAACTCATTTTTTTAAGTGATTTCAATCAATGTAATTTAAGTTGAAATGACTTAAACATCAAAGTTTATTGCACTTAAAAATGTAAGGCAGTGATTTTTTTGCGTTTGATGAGAAAAAAAAACGATATGAGTGCGGATTAGAACCCGGAGCCTCTGACACGCTTAGCAAAAGTTCCACCACTTGACCATGAAAGTACACAAGAAAAACTATGCGGATCTATGGATTTATTCACGTCAAAATTCTCGCCACTAACAATATCAATATTAGTAGCTCTCATTAAACGACAGATTAAACCCATTATTTAAATTGGATGGACATTGAAATGTTTTTTTTTCTGAATGTTGTTATTGTACATATATCTGACCACCCCCCCACCACACACACACACACACACACACACACACACACACACACACCTATCCCACCCACTTTTTAAAACACAGTTCCGCCACTGGTTCTAACTGGTTTGTCTGTGTGTATCCTGCAGGTTTCAGCGTGGAGACTATCACATCGACGTGTGTATAAACGACTACCTGGATGTGTACTGTCCGCACTACGAGGACTCGATCCCTGAGGAGCGAGCCGAGCGCTACGTGCTCTACATGGTGAACTACGACGGCTACAGCACGTGCGACCACACCGCCAAGGGCTTCAAGCGCTGGGAGTGCAACCGGCCTCACTCGCCCAACGGCCCGCTCAAGTTCTCCGAGAAGTTCCAGCTCTTCACACCGTTCTCGCTGGGCTTCGAGTTCAGGCCGGGCCGCGAGTATTACTACATATGTGAGTGTGATGTCACAGCACACGACTGAACACGATAGGCTGCTTTATAATCTCAAATCTGGCAAAAACCACCTTTAACATTAATAGTTTTCACACATTACACTGTAAAAAAAAAATCCATTACATTTACGGAAAAAAACTGGTTACCAGAAATTTCCCATAAAAAATACAGTAGCAACATTTTAGGTTGTACAGACTTAACTTAAAATTTACAGTAATGAACCGTATTTCATTATCTGATATAATGTTAATTTACGACCTATTCAAGTATTAATATCTGTTTTGTACCATTATAATACACTGACAACCACCAATCACAGCAGTAATGAGAGTCACATGATCAATTAAAGCTCATCACAAGTAGTTCTTCCACAAGAAAGTTAATACTAAAATATAGAAGCTGCACAGAGTCATTCACACACACACACTAAACACCATCATGGTAACACACATGACATTTTAAAAATACAATAAACAATATTAAATGTAACATAAAACCCTAATGTACATCACTGATTAGAAAAAAACTAAGAAAACTATGACGAAACATAGTTATTTCAACAAAAATACATCAAATGTGAAGCGTCACGCAGGGAATTGTGGGAATGTCAATTTACGTTTTTTCACTGTAAATTCTACAATGACTTGTTCGTTTTTACTTCCAAAAACTGTAAATGAAACGGTATTTTACATTAAATGTACCATTAGATCTATCATAGTTATTTACCGTATATAGTAAGAAAACTTTCTGTTAACAAATAAACAGTTTTTCACTGTAGAATTTTTACAGTCTTTTACTGTTAAAATCACAATAATTTTTTTACAGTGTCAACAACAAAAAACATGAGAACATATGATTTTTAAAATAATTTTGTTTGATGGCTGCACTCCAAAACAAAACATATGTTTACATATGTCTTGTTTTCCAGCAAAAATATATAAACATTCATAAATCAAGATACATTTACTGGAGAAACACAATGACCTCAGATTTTAAGTCTTGTTCAATCTTCTGGTTGGATTTTGGTGGATTTTTTTCCACATAGCAGCAAAATCGACTTAAAATACTTTTCTGTCATACATATAAGTGTTAAGTGTTATACTGTAACTGTAACCGTAACAAAACTGTCGCCTACAATAACAACAAAACTTGATAAAGCATAAACTTAATCAGATTCATCTGCTGGAAAATGATCTAAATGAAGTGAGAAGAACAAAGATCTGCCAGTGGAGTCAGAAAAAATATCTAATTTTCACTTTGAATTAAGATAATTTTTCTGACTACTTTGGCAAATATTTGTACACGATTGGCTGCTTTATAATAAATCCTGCTGTCATGAGGTTATGTTTGCATCTTTAAGTACAGATAATAACAGCTTGGATTTCTGTAGTTTTAATTAGAAAAGGAAGGTTGTCTTTGTCTTGTTTTATTTATATAGCACTGCTAAAAACAACCCAGGCTGACCCAAGTGCTTTATATAAAAAGAAAAAAGACAAAACATACATATTAATAAATCTAACAGCACATATACAGTACCACACTGAATGTTGGTCTAAATGTTGCTTTGTCTGATTGTATTATGTTTGTTGCTGGTCAATTTGACTAGAATTGATTTTTGAGTTGTCAGAAATACTTGTTAACCTATAATCTTTTTCCTTGATAATTTGTGACCTTTTCACATTTCGGATGATGGAAATGCATGCAACGTTTCGGCACTCTCATGTGTTGTGGTATGTGGGTACAAAGTTTATGATTATGATATTTTTGGTTCAATTTGGCCCACATATTTTAATGGTTAACCCTTGTATTTCACCCTTTATCCATTTAACCAGTGTATTAAGTTCAGATTATTTTTGTAATGCAGATTATACGGACCCTAACTGGATTGACAAAAAAAAACAGATAAAAACATTCAACAAAATTACTAAACCTTCAATTAAAGTGAAACCAGAAAATATTGAAAAATTTTTTTTTAATTAAAAATAGTAACAAAATGTATAATAGTATATTATTGATAGTAAAATAACCTCTCTGAGTGTTTATGAGCAGGAAATTATTTTGCATCTTTAAGTACAGAGAATAACAGATTGGAATTTTGTAGTTTTAACTAAAAAAGGAAATGTTGCTTTGTCTGAATATATTATGTTTGTTGCTGGTCAGTTTCACTCGAATTGATTTTTGAGTTGTCAGATATACGAGTTAACCTATAATTGTTTCTTGATAATTTGTGACCTTTTCACCTTTTCGCAAATGCATGCAAAGTTTCGACACTCATGTGTTGTGGAATGTGGGTGTAAAATTTATGATTATGATATTTGTGGTTCAATTTGCCCCACATATTTCATGGTTAACCAGCTTGGTGTTTAGTAGTTTTAACTAGAAAAGGAAAGTTCGTGAAAATTTCGCTTTGTCTGAAACTGTCATGTTGCGGGTCGCTTTGACCCGAATCGATTTTTGAGCTGTAAAATATTCATGTTTTTTGTCTTCTTGATATTTTGTGACTTTTTCTTATTGCGGATCATGAACATTCATGCAAAGTTTCTACATTCTGACGTGTTGTGGAATGTGCGTATAGAATTTATTTAGCGAAATATGATGTTTGCGGGTCAATTTGGCCTACAACATTTTCATAATTAATGAACTTTGCAACATTGACACGGTTATTGAACTGAACTGAATCAACATTGAACTGAATTGATTACATTCTGGGTATGATTGATATGGTGCAATAATCGGATTTTAGCATTTTTACCAAAATATTTTACCAAAGAAATCTAGAAAAAAACAACCTTTAACATTAATAGTTTTTCATAAATACTTTTCACACATTACCACAACAAAAGACATAAGAACATATGCTTTTTAAAACTGTATTTAATGGCTATACTGCAAAACTAAATTATTTTCTTCCTCAGTATTTTTGTCTTGTTTTCCAGCACAAATAAATAAACATTCATAAATCAAAGTACATTTACTTTTTTGTCATACAGACAAGTGATATACATCATTCGAAACATCATAAAGTCTACTTTTATTGGCGTACGCTCACAATAACAACAAAACTCGATAAACTAAGCTTCAATCTTCACATTCATCTGCTGAAAAAATGAAGTGAGTTTGTGCTTAAAAGAAGAACAAATATCTGCCATGGAATCAGAAAAATAATCTCATTTTTACTTTGAATTAAGATTATTTTTCTGTCCCCACTGGCAGATATTTTCACTTAACTTAGATTTTTCAGAAAACAAGACTCAAATCAAGATTAATTTACTTACATAGCTAAATTACATAAGATATGCAATTTAAAACCATTTTGCAGTGTATTTAAAAAAAGTTTTTTTGGAAAACATTAGAAAATTCTTCACTTATTCTTTTTTTATTTATTTTTTTTTTAAGTCAAACAGCAAAAGTAACACTAAGATCATGGGTTTGATTCCCAGATAAATGAACATGCTTGAATAGAGAAAACTGTACGCCATCAACACATTGTAAATCTCTTCAGATAAAAGCATCTGCCAAATGCATAAATGATCATACAGACACCCAGAGGTGAAATGCACCCTTTTTCTTTCGTTTTTCAAACGTGGCTTCATGCAAGCTTTTAAAATGACAGTTTTAAAGTTTGTTATGAGGGTTCCTGGATCAGAGAGATGTTCGGTTTGTTCAAGCACATAATATGAGGTCATGCTAAACAGTAATAAGATGAAATACTCCGAGACCAGAAATACCTGTCAACCCAGGTGTGTTTCGCATCCAGTTTTATGTGTTTAGGCCTGCATGTTGTTCAATTTCCAGCAGTTTCAACAGCCGTAATATAACTTTATTTCCCTCACTGCATGTCAGTGACAAGGCCGTTTGTACATTATAAGAAAATGCAATATTTTCTCTTGTTGAGATTCATTTTCAAAGACAGCATAAAAAATCCAGGGAGGACAGAAATCAATATGAATCAATATTTCTTTTCTTTTTTTTAAAGAAAATGCAATTTGAGTGTTTCGCTGAAGGACACCTGTCTACAAGGTGAGATGAAAATAAAGGCAAAGCTCATTAGTTTTCCCTCATAACGTTCCTGCAGGACCTTCACATCGTCACCGTGTCCCGAGGCCTTCTCACATGGAGAGCCGTCATTATGTGCTTGACTAGCCGGTGCTGCTGAGAACGTGAAAATCATAGAGCATATCGTTCTTCTCACGAGTCCATCATCCTCCCTCTCGGTCCAAAGCGAACATCTGTGAAATGCGTTTGCCCTCTCTGACTGATTGTGCGTCTCACTCCACGGATCCGTCTGTCCCGAGCTCCAGTCTTCACATCTTGCCAGCTTTTGTCTCTCTGGTGAACAGCGTAATTAATATACATCATGACAGTCATGTTGAGCGTAATTCCAAACAGAAAGTCAAAGCTGGAGTTGAAGTGTGAAGCGTCCCGCTTTTAGTTGCCATATTTCACAATGACTTTTTTTTATCAGACGCTATTATTATCTGTATTAAGAAAGGTGATTTCACAATGCCGGCAGTTAAAGATGTCAGCTTTCTCTGGCAGGAATATTTAAGCAAATGTTCAATTAAAACCTCCTTTCCAGTTCATCCATCAAGCTTTCATTTTGACTATAATGGAAACTGTCCAATTTCATTGTAATAGTGTTTTATATCAAGCTGACATCCACATTATTGTGCATTTAATAGTTATATAATTCAACAGATTGATTGTGCTTACATTCACTGAATGTTTAATTGGTCACTTTTTTACTTGACCTTTAAGGTCAGAGAAAAAAGATTTTAAAAGCTGCAGGTAGACGTAAAAAAGTATCTTTCTCCATTGATGGCCATTCAAAAATTATATGTTACAAGCAACATAGAAATATAATTTTTTTATGTATTTTGTTTTATTTTATTTTATTTATTTTATTTATTTTATTTATTTTATTTATTTTATTTATTTTATTTATTTTATTTATTTTATTTATTCTATTTTATTCTATTTTATTCTATTTTATTTGATCTGGATGCGTAAAAGCCTCTTTCTCCATTGACAGCCATTCAAAAATTACATGTTGCTAGCAACATAGAATATGATATAGAATATAATATTACAATTATAAATAATATTGTTAATATGTTGCCAGTGTTTGATTTATTTATTTATTTATTATAAAAAAAACTATTTATTTATTTTTTAGGCTCAAGGCTCATCGAATTTTGAAATTAATTTGATTGGTTTGGGACTAATAGCTAGTCAAGTCAATAATGATGTCAAGACACATTTATTTCTATAGCGCTTTCAAAGCAGCTTCACAGTAATACAACAGTAAAATAACAGTGTCATTATTCAGATCAATTCAGTTCAATGTTGATTCAGTTCAGTTCAATAACTGTGTCAATGTTGCAAAGTTCATCAATCTTGTTGATGGACACACCAAGAGAAATGAATAACTAATACATTACATGCAATAAGGAAAAGTATAAAAACTAGTTCAATGAAATAAGTTGGATTATATTACAGTATTTCTGTTTGCTGTGTATTTATATGTCTATTAGAGTGTCGATCAATCACAGCTCACTAGTTTAGCCTATCTTGAATGTCTGTGTTCACGGACTGTTGTTGAGTGAATAATCGCACGCGTTCTTCAGGAAACAGAAGATCATTATGGTTCAGGTTCAGTGTCATCCCCGAAGCTGTCAGATGGTGCGTTTCCGTCTCTGGAGATGGGGACATTTCTCTGAATCAGTCGTAAAGGTGCTGCTGATAACGGCTCGGAAGAAATCTTATCGGCTCTCTGTGATTACGGCCATTTCTCTCAAATAGTGACTGACATTATCACATCAGACGTCACGACTCTAATCGCATCAGTTCAAAGAGGACTTTTAGTGGTTCTCTAACTGAATGATAGTCTTGTGAAGTGGGCATACGCAGACAAAATGATTTTATTACTTTGAGTTTTGTTGTTGTTGTTTTCCAGCACAAATATCTAAACATTCTTAAATCAGGATACATTTACTGGAGAAGAGACATTACTGAAGATATGATCAAAATTACGTGAGTTTGTGCTTGAAACAAGAACACATATCTGCCAATGGAGTCAGAAAAATAATCTTAATTCAAAGGGAAAACTAGATTATATTTTCTGACTCTATTATCAGATATTTGTTCTTGTTTTAAGCAAAAACGTACTTTATTTTTCTTTAAACAAGACTTAAGATCTGCAGTAATTTAGCTTCTCCAGTAAATGTATCCTGATTTACGAATGTTTAGATATTTGTAGTGGAAAACTAGACAGGAATACTGAGAAAATAAATAAATTGTAGTGTAGTGTCAAAAAAAAAAAAAAAATTTGACTGACTTGCAAAGAAATTAATCAGTCTTTTTTGATTCCATATGGCATTTAGTGTGTATATGATAATAAACAAGATATATACACAGTAAAAGTAGATTTTTGAGTCGAACAATGAGTAGAACTAAACTGTGGGCTTAAATACAACGAACTGAACAAGAAACAGGTGTGCAAAACAATCAGTAACCATGACAACAAATAATGAATGAGAACTCGGGCAAACAGGAACAGGGAAAAAACAAACTAAAACACTATGAAACTAAACATAACCCTTACAGTTTCTTTGTAACTGTATATTAGCACTTTCTGAGTAAAAAAATGAAGTACTAATGCTAATTGTTTTCAGTGTATGATTAAAAGCAGTTCCTCCAGAGGTTTGTGGATTTAATGTGGATGGGAATGAAAGCAGCCTGTGTGTGTTTGAGGTGTCAGTAATGTCAGCGTGTGTGTAATACAGTCGGCAAACAAGGATAACATCAAACGCTCCTATAATGTATTTCCTCACACAAAAACGAGCTCGCTGTGACAGAAGTGGGCCAGCGTTAATCAGTCTTGCTTTACAAATGCGCCTGTGATTTACACCAGTCAGAGATTTGTCGTGTGATCACATGACCAATTTGTCTGCCAGCATTAGAGTTTATTGGAAATGCGGATGTACAGACAAATTGCTGCTTGCGAGATAAAAAAGCCCCCGTCATGTGTGTTCTTTCAGCGGGGTCAGAGGTCAGCTGGAGCTCTTGTGTTCTTCTGCTGTTATCCACTCGAGCAGGTTAATCGAGACATGAGGTCGAATCAAACCCAGGATGTGATTCATCATGCTTTAGTCCTGTCAGCTCTCTTGGCGTTCAAACAGTAATGGAAGGATTTCTCATCTCGGACACTGCAAATATTACTTTCTTCCTCAGTGTTTCTGTCTCGTTTTCCAGCACAAACATCTAAACATTATTACATCCAGATGCATTTTCTGGAGAAGAAGCAAAATGATATACACTACCGCTCAAAAGTTCGGGGTCAGTAAGATTTTTTTATGTTTTTAAAAGAAGTCTCTTCTGCTGACCAAGGCTGCATTTATTTGATAAAAAACAATTAAAAAAAACATATTGTGAAATATTATGACAATTTAAAATGACTGTTTTCTATTTTAATATATTTTAAAGTGCAATTTATTCCTGTGATCAAAGCTGAATTTTCTTCAGTGTCACATGATCCTTCACAAATCATTCTAATATGAGGATTTGATGCTCGAGAAACATTCATTATTATTATCAGTGTTGAAAACTGTTGTGTACAAATTTGTTTCAAAATTCTTTGATGAATATTAAGTTCAAAAGAACAGCATTTATTTAAAATAGAATATTTTCTAACATTATAAATGTCTTTACTTTACTTTTGATCAGTTTAACTCATCCTTGATGAATAAAAGTATTGATTTATTTGATTTCTTTCCCCCAAAAATAAAATTACAATTCTCACTGACCCCAAACCTCTGAACGGTCGTGTTTAATGTTACAAAAGCTTTAGATTTCAGAGAAATGCTGTTCTTTTGAACTTTCTATTCATCAAAGCATCATGAATTAAAAATGTAAATAACTGTTTTCAACATTGATAATAATCATAAATGTTTCTTGAGCATCAAATCATCATATTAGAATGATTTGTGAAGGATCATGTGACACTGAAGACTGGAGTAATGATGCTGAACATTCAGCTTTGATCACAGGATATAAATTACACTTTACTATATATTCACATAGAAAACAGCTGTTTTAAATTGAAATAATATTTTGCAATATTATATATATATGTATTTTTAATCAAATAAATGCATTCTTGGTGAGCAGAAGAGTCTTGGTGAGTAAAAATCTTACTGACCCCAAACTTTTGAATGGTAGTGTGTGTAAAGGGTCGTTCACACCAAGAATGATAACTATAACAATAACTATATTAGCATCCACAATTTTTTTCAGTTTATTGTAAGCGCGCCTCAGTTTTGTCGTCTGTCGCTTTAAATGCTCGAGCTCTTTAAAGCAGGATGGCTTCTGATTGGCTGTCAGTGTTTTTAACATTCATAAGCTGGATTGTTTCTCTGTGTCGTTATCGTTATAGTTGTGCTGTGGACTCTGCTATTCTTTTACTTTAGAATGATTTTCAAAGCTATATCTTTATTGCTATAGTTATCTTCCATGGTGTGAGCTGTGAACGAGTCTTGATTTCTGAAAAATGTATTAAAATTAAGCTAATTTATGCTTGAAACAAAAACAAATATCTGCTAATTGGGTCAGAAAAATAATCTTGATTTCACTTTCAATTAAGTTTGTTTTTCTCCATCGGCAGATATTTGTTCTTCTTTAAAGCACAAATTCACTTGATACATTTTCCAGTCTTAATATCTCATGTATCTTGATTTATGAATGTTTAGATATTTGTGCTGGAAAACGAGACAGAAACACTGAGGAAGAACATCACAAGCGCTGTTTCCCAAATGCAGGAAGTTCTTATAATGTTCACATCTGAAATCCATTGAGCTGAATACAGTATGAGCTCTGTGAGTGTGTCTCTCTCAGGTCAAAGGTCAGGGCACGGGTCAGCTGACCCCCCACTGCGAAACGCTTGAGACAGCATCTTTTTCTAATATTGTGAATTTAAGGATGGATTTTAATCTCTCAGGGTCTCCAAATCCAATATTACACGAGAGATTCAGAGGATGAGAGGAGAATGAATCACGTTCTGTGTCTGACGCGAGTGGAATTGGAAAATCTGGATGTGGTTTGGAGTCTCGGGAAAAGCGCGGGGGGTTTATGATCTCACGTACGCTTATTAAATCAGGGTTTACCTTCCCTGTGACCGTCTATCGACTGCTGCAGGTTTGATAGATGCTGTAAGTGATGCGGTCGCTGCCTTTCAGGAGTAAATGTTCAATTCCTGACTTTAAAACGTTAATCAGGATCCGGAATTGGAATTTAAATTTGAATGCAAATGGAAATTGTTCAATTAAAATGGAACCAAACTCGACATAAACGAATTCAGCTGAAACTGTTGTGTCACTTTAAATTAATGGAAATTTAAACAGTTTAAAAGTGAATATATTATAATGACAAATAGATTGTTATATACACTATTTTTTCTTAAAGAGCAAGGATGAATAAATTGATCAAAAGTGATTTATAATGTTACAAGAGATTCTTTTTAAAATAAAAGCTGAAAGCAAATGAAAAGAATCCTGAAAAATAAAATGTATCACAGTTTCCACAAAAATATGAACACTGATAATAATCATAAATGTTTCTTGATCATCAAATCATCATATTAGAGTGATTTCTGAAGGATCATGTGACACTGAAGACTGGAGTAATGATGATGAAAATTCAGCTTTGATCACAGGATATAAATTACACTTTATTATATATTCACATAGAAAACTGATATTTTACATTATAATAATATTTCACTGTTTTTACTGTATTTTGATCAAGTAAATTTAAACGTCCACTTCAACATCTTGTATGCCAGTTCAATTTAGACTCTCCCATTCTTAAATGACCCTGGTTGTCATGTTAACGATGATCAGTTTAATGACGTTTCATGAGTTTATTATATTTCTGTGCATGAGCTTCAGACACGCGTCTCACTGTCCTCTCCAGTGTCTCACTGTCCTCTCCAGTGTCTCACTGTCCTCTCCAGTGTCTCACTGTCCTCTCCAGTGTCTCACTGTCCTCTTCAGTGTCTCACTGTCCTCTCCAGTGTCTCACTGTCCTCTTCAGTGTCTCACTGTCCTCTCCAGTGTCTCACTGTCCTCTCCAGTGTCTCACTGTCCTCTTCAGTGTCTCACTGTCCTCTCCAGTGTCTCACTGTCCTCTTCAGTGTCTCACTGTCCTCTCCAGTGTCTCACTGTCCTCTCCAGTGTCTCACTGTCCTCTCCAGTGTCTCACTGTCCTCTCCAGTGTCTCACTGTCCTCTTCAGTGTCTCACTGTCCTCTCCAGTGTCTCACTGTCCTCTCCAGTGTCTCACTGTCCTCTCCAGTGTCTCACTGTCCTCTCCAGTGTCTCACTGTCCTCTCCAGTGTCTCACTGTCCTCTCCAGTGTCTCACTGTCCTCTTCAGTGTCTCACTGTCCTCTCCAGTGTCTCACTGTCCTCTCCAGTGTCTCACTGTCCTCTCCAGTGTCTCACTGTCCTCTTCAGTGTCTCACTGTCCTCACTGTCCTCTCCAGTGTCTCACTGTCCTCTTCAGTGTCTCACTGTCCTCTCCAGTGTCTCACTGTCCTCTCCAGTGTCTCACTGTCCTCTTCAGTGTCTCACTGTCCTCTCCAGTGTCTCACTGTCCTCTTCAGTGTCTTACTGTCCTCTCCAGTGTCTCACTGTCCTCTCCAGTGTCTCACTGTCCTCTTCAATGTCTCACTGTCCTCTCCAGTGTCTCACTGTCCTCTTCAGTGTCTCACTGTCCTCTTCAGTGTCTCACTGTCCTCTTCAGTGTCTCACTGTCCTCTTCAGTGTCTCACTGTCCTCTTCAGTGTCTCACTGTCCTCTCCAGTGTTTCATCTGTTCTCCTGCAGTGTGAAGGAGCATCACCACCATCATCATGCCTTTGATAAATGGAACCTTTTCCTTCTCTTTGTTTTGTTCCGTCTGATCCTCTGGGTCGCAACACTTCCCGACTTCCCGCCGTTTTCCTCTTCCTGTGTGTGTGTGTTTGTGTGTGTGTGTGTGTGAGACTGTAACATTCGGTGGCAAACGGCCCGGACCTGCCAGACTGCATGTTACACTTACTGAGAGACACTGCCAAAGAGCGTCTGTGAGCAGATCATCTCACACACACACACACACACACACACACACACACACACACACACACACACACACACACACACACACACACACACACACACACACACACACACACACACACACACACACACACACACACACACTGGACGGGCTGTGAACTTCCGGGGATCATGTCCTTGAATGGCATCCGTGAGAATTGTCCTAATCTGTGTTGACTTCAGATTACGATGTGTGTGTGTGTGTGTGTATCCCGACTGCAGATCTGCAGATGAACAGAGACTCGAGTGCTTTAGGAAATAACATGTTTAATTCAGTGTTCCAGCAGTCTGAGGTCCTATTATAATCACTCTTTCTCCATTGATGGCTATTCAAACACATCTGTGTATTCTGAATGAAAACAACAACAACAACATATATATTGCTAATATTTCATTATATTGGAGATGTTCTTGGAGGCTCCTAAAATTGTGAAATTCATGTGTTTTATTGTTGTAATGACGAGAGTCTCTGATGTCTTGTTGAAATTAAAAGCACATTAAATCACAATGTGTTCTCACTAGATAACAGTGCAATTGGCAGAAATGTTATTGTGTGTGTGTGTGTACCTATACTTAACTATATTTTATATTTTGTACTTTACCAAAACCTGACAAAATCTCCAAAATCTCCCTTTATGGACATCCTCATTTGTAAATAAATAAAATAAAGTAATTAAAGGTTTTTTGAAAATGTAAAAATGCAGAGAGTTTTCTGTGATGGGTCGGGTTAGTGTGTGTGTGTGTGTGTGTGTGTGTGTGTGTGTGTGTGTGATGGATAGGTTTAGGGGTAGGGTTAGTGTAAGGGGACAGAATATACAGTTTGTACAGTATAAAAACAATTACGTATATGGAATGTCCCCATTTAGATAGCTAAGTAAACGTGTGTGTGTGTGTGTGTGTGTGTGTGTGTGTGTGTGCGTGCGTGCGTGCGTGCGTGCGTGCGTGTGTGTGTGTGTGTGTTTGAGTGCTAATAAACAATGTGTTATATTTTTTTTTCACACACACTCAGCATCTCATGTTTCAGACAGTATCACTAGGGATTCTCATTGGTTATCAAGGTTTTGCTGTGCAGTTGCTAGGGTGTAATGTGTGGTTGCCAGGGTGTTGCTGTCTGATTCTGGTGGTTGCAAGGATGTTCTGTGAGGTTGTTCTTTGTGGTTTCTGTAGTTGTGGTTGCAAGGATGTTCTTTGTGGTTGCTGGGGTTTTTGTGTGGTTGCTAGGGTGTTCTGTATGGTTCTCAGGATGTTGCTATGTGGTTAATAGAGTGTTCTGTTTGGTTGCCAGGGTGTTGCTATGTGGTTCCTACTGTGTTTTTGTGGTTGCCAGGGTGTTACTAACAGATGGTTGGTAGGGTATTCTGTGTGGTTGACAGGGTGTTGCTATGCAGCTGCTAGGGTGTTCTATGTGGTTGCTATGGTATTCTGGCTAGTTGTCAGGGTGTTGCAGTTTCTAGTGTGTGGCTATGCAGATGCTAGGGTATTCTGTGTGGTTGCTATGGTATTCTGGCTAGTTGCCAGGGTGTTGCAGTTTCTAGTGTGTGGCTATGCAGATACTAGGGTATTCTGTGTGGTTGCCAGGGTGTTTCTATGTGATGGCTAGGGTATTATTTGTGGTTGCCATGAGTGTTGCTATCCAGTTAGGGTGGTCTGGGTGGTTGCCAGGGTGTTGCTATGGTGTTTTTTGTGCTTGATTGTTAGGTGAAAGTGTCCTGCATCCTCAAGTCTCAGTGATACACTGCAAAAAAATGCTATTCTTACTTGGTATTTTTGTCTTGTTTCCAGTCAAAATATAAAAACATTCTTAAATCAAGATGCATTTTCTATATAAGAAAAAGGGCAAGATATTTAGTCTTGTTTCCTAGGGAAAAAAATTATAATCTAAATTAAGTGTTTTACTTAAAAAAAGGAAAATGTATCTGAAGGAAAAAAAAATCTTATTTTCCGTTTGCATAAGATTATTTTTCTCAGCCCACTGGCAGATCATTTTACTAGTTTTAAGCAAAATGCACTTAATTAAGATGTTTTCCCCCCAGGAAACAAGACTAAATATCTTGTCATTTTTCTTATATAGAAAAAGCATCTTTATTTAAGAATTTTTGGATATTTGTAAGACAAAAATACTCAGTAAGAAAAGCATTTTTTACAGTGTATTCTGGTCGCTAAATGTTTCAGGTTCTTCCTTTTAATGTACATCTGTCTTTTTAACAGCAAATTAAAACATAATTATATATTTGTATTTCCATTTAACTTTAGTCTATAAAAACAAACTACATAAAATGTATGAGGTTGTGTCATAATTGACTAACTTAAGTATATATATATATAAATGTGAAGTTGAAACACTTACTGTAAATATATTTCTCTCACACACACACGCACGCACGCACACACACACACACACACACAGACACACACACGCATGCACACGCTCACACACACACACACACACACACACACACACACGCACGCACGCACGCACGCACACACACACACACACACAGACACACACACTCAGACAGACACACACACGCATGCACACGCTCACACACACACACACACACACACACACACACACACACACACACACACACACACACACACACACACACACACACACACACACACACACACTCTCTTTCTCTTTCATTAGCATGTACATGATGAGACTGAAGCACTAAAGCAGGGCTGTGAGAAACGCTCTTAGTCGAAGAGTCTTTATGGATGAGGACAAATTGAGAAAGATCCGCCGCCGGCTACGGTGGAGAACGAGAGCGCTGCATATTTAATAGCTCTGCGTTCGTATGTTGTCTTTGTCAAATGAAATAAATGCTGATTAGCATACTTGCCCAAAGGGCGGGCCGACTCTGACAGGAGCGTTCGCTTGCCAGATTTACAATCGGAAAATGTGTTTGATTATTACCCGTATGCAGGCGGAGATCCTGGAAATGTGTTCATTTCATTACAGCACACGAGTGTATCGCTGCACAATCCACAGTACACTGGAAAACCTGTTTCTGTGTCTAAAACTTCTGAAATAAGTCTCTTCTGCTCATCAAGACTGCATTTATTTGATCAAAAACACAGGAAAAATTGTGATATATTATTGCAATGTAAATCAGCTGTTTTCTATGTGAATATATAGTAGCCTAAAGTGTAATTTATTCCTGTGATCAAAGCTGAATTTTCAGCATCATTACTCCAGTCTTCAGTGTCACATGATCCTTCAGAAATCATTCTAATATGATGATTTGATGCTCAAGAAACGTTTTTGTTACTGCTGTAAAAGTCCAGTTATTGCAATCCAGTTTTAGTGAGCACAGAGGAACACACTGACAGTCATTTATTTCTCTGTTTGTCTGTTAACGGGTTTATTTGGCTCTTCCCGTGTGAAACTCTGTCGTTTGGATTCATGACATGCTTCAGGTGTTCGTTTTATTCCATTAATGAACTCAAACGCCACAGAATACTGATCAGAATAGAGTGTAATGCATTTCAGAAATGTGCATCACACACACACACACACACACACACACACACACACACACACACACACACACACACACACACACACACACACACACACACACACACACACACACACACACACACACAGTATTATTTTAATTTAATACTGTGAAGCTGCTTTGATACAATCTGTATTGTGAAAAGTGCTATACAAATAAACTTGACTTGACTTGACACACACACACACACACTTTTATCAGTGTATGACAGTTTGATAATCGATATGCTCAATGAAAGATTCAGTGTTCATAGGTGTAATATTTTGCAATTAAATCTTGAGAAATAATGTTTGAGTTAACATTTTAAGAGTTTGTCTTGTGGGTTAGGGTTAGGTTAGGGTTAGGGTTGTGTAAAGGGTTAGGGTTAGGGTTAGGTTAAGTGAACATCAGTACTGAAGCAATTTTAATACAATTTACTTTCATAACACCCTTTATATCAAGTCCTGCTCTTCCTTTTCTGTTTCACTCAGAAATGCAGCACATTATGAAGGTAAACAGGTTGTGATTGTTGGCTTTAATGTGTTCTACTGTTCTTCTGTGGTCTGTAATGTAGGAAACTGTAGGAAACTGTAGGAAACAGGGACGAGCGCCACACCACATTTACACCAAAGATCACATAATCAAATCCCATTTTGAGAGTAATTAGCCTTAATTAGTCCAAACGTTGAACTTGCTCTGTGCTGTCCATCTTAATAAAGCTCACAGAATAACATCAAGAGTTTTCTCTGTAAGGCTCAGCTCAGTTATGAGCTGGGAAAAATATGAGATGGGAGGAAAAATTATATTTCAGTGATTTTCAACTGTCTGATTTGTTGCCTTTCTCCTGAAATTATTATGCAGAAATAAAAATAGTAATTAATGAGTCAAATATTGACCGTTGCATTGCTCAGATATTTTGGTCTTTGGAGAATTTGAGATGTTTGAGTTCATATTGAGATCTTTAGCATCTGGGCTGATTTAAGCACAATATGAGACATTGTTAAGATCTCAGATTATTTTTCTCAGAGGAAACATTTGGATACTACAGACAGAGCCCTAGAGTTTTGTGAGCGAATGCAAACGTTTTACAAGCGAACGCAGAAGTTTTGTGAGCGAACGGAAACGTTTTACAAGCGAACGCAGGAGTTTTGTGAGCGAATGCAAACATTTTACAAGCGAACGCAGAAGTTTTGTGAGTGAACGCAAACGTTTTACAAGCGAACGCAGAAGTTTTGTGAGTGAACGCAAACGTTTTACAAGCGAACGCAGAAGTTTTGTGAGTGAACGGAAACATTTTACAAGCGAACGCAGAAGTTTTGTGAACGAACGCAAACGTTTTACAAGCGAACGCAGAAGTTTTGTGAGTGAACGCAAACGTTTTACAAGCGAACGCGGAAGTTTTGTGAACGAACGCAAACGTTTTACAAGCGAACGCAGAAGTTTTGTGAGTGAACGCAAACGTTTTACAAGCGAACGCAGAAGTTTTGTGAGTGAACGGAAACATTTTACAAGCGAACGCAGAAGTTTTGTGAACGAACGCAAACGTTTTACAAGCGAACGCAGAAGTTTTGTGAGTGAACGCAAACGTTTTACAAGCGAACGCAGAAGTTTTGTGAGTGAACGCAAACGTTTTACAAGCGAACGCAGAAGTTTTGTGAACGAACGCAAACGTTTTACAAGCGAACGCAGAAGTTTTGTGAGTGAACGCAAACGTTTTACAAGCGAACGCAGAAGTTTTGTGAGTGAACGCAAACGTTTTACAAGCGAACGCAGAAGTTTTGTGAGTGAACGCAAACGTTTTACAAGCGAACGCAGAAGTTTTGTGAGTGAACGCAAACGTTTTACAAGCGAACGCAGAAGTTTTGTGAGTGAACGCAAACGTTTTACAAGCGAACGCAGAAGTTTTGTGAGTGAACGCAAACGTTTTACAAGCGAACGCAGAAGTTTTGTGAGTGAACGGAAACATTTTACAAGCGAACGCAGAAGTTTTGTGAACGAACGCAAACGTTTTACAAGCGAACGCAGAAGTTTTGTGAGTGAATGCAAACATTTTACAAGCGAACGCAGAAGTTTTGTGAGTGAACGCAAACGTTTTACAAGCGAACGCAGAAGTTTTGTGAGTGAACGGAAACATTTTACAAGCGAACGCAGAAGTTTTGTGAACGAACGCAAACATTTTACAAGCGAATGCAGAAGTTTTATGAGCGAACGCAAACATTTTACAAGCGAAAGCAAACGTTTTACAAGCGAATGCAGAAGTTTTGTGAGTGAACGCAAACGTTTTACAAGCGAAAGCAAACGTTTTACAAGCGAATGCAGAAGTTTTGTGAGCGAACGCAAACGTTTTACAAGCGAAAGCAAACGTTTTACAAGCGAATGCAGAAGTTTTGTGAGCGAATGCAAACATTTTACAAGCGAACGCGGGAGTTTTGTGAGCGAACGGAAACATTTTACAAGCGAAAGCAAACGTTTTACAAGCGAATGCAGAAGTTTTGTGAGCGAACGCAAACATTTTACAAGCGAACGCAGAAGTTTTGTGAGCGAACGCAAACGTGTTACAAGCGAATGCAGAAGTTTTGTGAGCGAACGCAAACGTTTTACAAGCGAACGCAGAAGTTTTGTGAGCGAACGCAAACATTTTACAAGCGAAAGCAAACGTTTTACAAGCGAATGCAGAAGTTTTGTGAGCGAACGCAAACATTTTACAAGCGAACGCAGAAGTTTTGTGAGCGAACGCAAACGTTTTACAAGCGAATGCAAACGTTTTACAAGCGAATGCAGAAGTTTTGTGAGCGAACGCAAACATTTTACAAGCGAACGCAGAAGTTTTGTGAGCGAACGCAAACGTTTTACAAGCGAATGCAGAAGTTTTGTGAGCGAACGCAAACATTTTACAAGCGAACGCAGAAGTTTTGTGAGCGAACGCAAACGTTTTACAAGCGAATGCAGAAGTTTTGTGAGCGAACGCAAACGTTTTACAAGCGAATGCAGAAGTTTTGTGAGCGAACGCAAACGTTTTACAAGCGAACACAGAAGTTTTGTGAGCGAACGCAAACATTTTACAAGCGAACGCAGAAGTTTTGTGAGCGAATGCAAACGTTTTACAAGCGAATGCAGAAGTTTTGTGAGCGAACGCAAACATTTTACAAGCGAACGCAGAAGTTTTGTGAGCGAACGCAAACGTTTTACAAGCGAACGCAGAAGTTTTGTGAGCGAACGCAAACATTTTACAAGCGAACGCAGAAGTTTTGTGAGCGAACGCAAACGTTTTACAAGCGAATGCAGAAGTTTTGTGAGCGAACGCAAACGTTTTACAAGCGAATGCAGAAGTTTTGTGAGCGAACGCAAACGTTTTACAAGCGAACACAGAAGTTTTGTGAGCGAATGCAAACGTTTTACAAGCGAACGCGGGAGTTTTGTGAGCGAACGCAAACATTTTGTAAAAGAATGCAAAGTTTCTCGGGGGAATGCAACAGTGTTACAAGAGAATGGCAAAAAATTGTGAGCAAACGCAACGTTTCTTCGGGGAACACAATACTTTTACTGAGCGAAAAACAAACGTTTTGCGAGCAAGTGCAAAGATTTGACAGCGAAGATTCTCAAAAAACACAAACCGTTAGCAATCAAGCAAACGCAAAAGTTTTTTGTGAACTCAAATGATTTGCAAACAAGTGCAACATTTCTCAGGGGAATGCAAAAGTTTAGAAAGCAAACGGCAAAAAAATATATAACGTTTCCTCCATCCCATATTTTTCTCCATCCCCGTGTCCCTTTATCGGCTCCGTAAGATACTCCAGTCGGATCTCCGTTTCACTCAGTTTCGGTCTTGGAGGAACAGTTGAGAAAGTGAGGAGGATCTTATTTGTAATTTTTCCTTTCTCTACTTGACCTTTAAGTACAGCATTCAAGAAACACATGTTTGGCTAAAAATAAACTCGAGATGAAGTCACTCTATAATTTCAGCTGTGATTTTCCTCTTTTGAAAACAGTCTGGTGTATTTGTGCTCAAACCTCTCGAGTCCCGAACCGGCTGATAAACCATCAGACTGACTACGAGTGACAGAAAACCACAAATGACAGCGTGACGTTGCTTTCTTCACCCCGCAGGCGCCGTGTGTGTGTGTGTGTACACACCCTTTAGATTCCTCAGGAACGGGCCAATTTCCTATTTCAGACCACAAAATACACCCGCAAGCCTCAGCTCAGAGTGTGTGTGTGTGTAGCGCCAGACTAAGAAGATATCTTCCTCTTGTCAGGTGTTTGTGTGTGTGAGTGTGTGTACTCACCTCTGCTTATCTGTTCTTTGTGTTTTACAGCATCCATGATCACAGAAACCGGGAGAAGGTCGTGTCTCAAGCTGAAAGTGTTTGTGAGACCACCAAGTAAGTGTCATTGATTCTAAAACACACACACACACACACACACGTTTGATTCTGTCAGTGCTTCTTTCAATGCCTCACTTTAATGGCGGGTGACTGCTTCTGTGTGATGATGTCACGGGCTTTCCTTTGATTGGCAGGTGGGTTGGGCTGCTGATTTATCACTAACATGACTGGCTTACGGTATCTTTTTCATTTCTTCTGTTTTTGTAGATGGCTGCGAGAAAACCATAGGCGTTCATGACCGCGTTTTTGTCGATGACAAAGTAGACAATGCATTAGAACCAAGAGGTCAGTATGGCTTGAAATCACCTTGGCTTTGTTCAGTCTGTGTCTCTGTCCTTTAATTCCTCTAATACCTCTGTGCATGTGTGTGTGTGTGTGTGTGTTGTTGCTTTAATGTACCTTTACGTTCAGGATTTGAGTTGTGTCTGCGGCTTCTCTGACACTTCAAACCACAAGGACTGCTTTATTTATTTATGCATGAGGTACACTTCGTATTAATAATGCATTCTCTTGTAATAGCCGTCTGTCAACATCTCCACCATGTGAACGTGCAATTAAGTGACCAGAAATTAGCCATGTGACCTTTCAGTGAGACAAAAGCCTCAGTCAGTCAGTGTCTATCATGCCTTCCAGCTGAAATGCATGAATTAGATTTACACTATGCATCAGTATATGCATGCATGTCGGCTGTGGTGAGAATCAAGATGCAAAACTCAGATATCCACAATGTTTTTGTGCCAAATTAGTGTTTGGCTCTCTAAGGAGTCACATGGAACGACGCCAAGCTTGCTTTGGCTTCTGCTTGATAAAACCCATTACATCCGAACACATGGCACTTACTAGCATATGCACGACTATCGCCTCGTAATATTTATTGCCATTACTGTCACGGTAGCCATGACTTTCATGGTGACATGATCAAACATTGGAGCTGCATTCAAATTCAAGATGTGATGAAATAGACAAAGAGAAAAAGAACATAGTGTTGACCGTCGGCATGAAGTCTTAACAGCCGAAATGACTGTCTGACCAACCAGCTTGCTTTGTTTTACAAGCTGTTTAATTGTGAATACGTCCACATCTGTATCAAAATCCAGTCATAAAAATGAAATTCCAAATTTGGCAAAATTTGGATAAAAAAAAAAATCTAAATAAGGGCTGTAAACTTAATCAAATCACAATCTGGACTAGTGTCTTTAATATTAAAGTGTAAAACGACTATAGGTCTAGTAGTCTACTCTATAATTAATATGTCTAGTATAAATGTTAAGTGAATGATTTACTGAAGCACTTTCACCATTTCATTTGAGAAAACTCGTCAGATACACACAAAAACTCAAAGATATGGAAGCTTATTTCCGCCACAGAATAAAACATTTAAAAAGACAATTGCGAGTTTACATCTCACAGTTGTGAATTTACATCTCGCAATTCTGCCTTTATTTCTCCCAATTGTGTGTTATAAAGTCGGAATGGCGAGATATAAACTCGCTATTGCATGAAAAAGTTTATTTCTCGCAATTGCGAGTCTATAGGTCGATTTTTTTTTTTTTTTTTTTTTTGCGACAGAAACGGCTTCAGCCAATCACAAACTACAAGGACAACAATTTGAAAAGACAATACGTGGCGTAGCATTGCCAACCAACTCGGTTATCCCGACTGTGAGTATGTTGTGTGATAGTTTTAGTCGTTGTATAGTCCTGTGCTGTGTAGGCTAGCAGGCTAAACTACATTTGGGATAGAAAGCTAACACTATTATCGTCAAAGATAGAGACAGAGACCGTGTTTACTTTGAACAAAATGTAGTGAGACTATTTATGGCTGCTTTTAGTATACTATACATTCTTTGTGTGATATCTACAGTTTCTAGTCGAATGATTTTAACTTGTTACTTCGTGTGTAACATGTAATGTGTATTGACATTTACCAAACGCACTGTTTAGTTGAAGGCGCAAAAAAACTGTGGGAAAACCTCAGGGACACCTATGGGAGGAAGAGGAGAGAGGAATAGGAAACTAAGAGTGAACATTAGCATACTCCCCTTCAGACTCTCTGTTCTGTAAGATTGGGTGCACCCAAAACCTTCTTTTCTGTCTTTTAAAGAAAATGAAAAGCTCGTCTTCACTGGATGATGATGATGATGATGAAGTGTCCATGTTTTCTCAGCTGTCGGCGCGTAAGTTTTGGAATGTTGAAGCTCTGAACGTCACAGACGTGGCAAATTCGCGTCGCGGCTGATGTGAATGGTTTTGACGCGAACTATTCGCACACGAACTATTTGCTTTTTCATTTCGCTTTTTCGTTTCGCTTTTTCGTTACGCATCCGGTGTGAAAGGGCCTTAAATCTCACAATTCTGACTTTATAACACAATTTCGACTTTATATCAAGCAATTCTGAGATAAAAAATCTGAGTAGCGAGATGTAAACTCGCAGTTGTGAGGAAAAAAAGTCAGAATTGTGGAATAAAACTTACCCTAGATAAACTGAGATAAATTACCCTTTTTATTTTTTATTCTGTGGCAGAAACAAGCTTCAATCTTCATAACAACGCATCAAAATAAAAGTTCTGTTTCACTTGGTTTTGTCCACGTTTTCACCTTTAACCTCGGTTGTGCTGAACTTTGTTTGCCAAAAATGAAAGGAATTGTTTAAATTTCATTTGATTCCATTTTAAAAGATTGATGAAATTGTTTAATCAATTACTCAAAGATTGATTAAAGATTGATGTATTTATTTGTCTACCACCTTTTTTATTTAAGTTTTTTATTCAATCATAAAACACAGAATTATTAAAACACAACACAGAGTTTCTTAAATTAAATAGTTGTAGCTCACTATTATCGTTACAATTTTAATAAATTATTAAAATTGTTGAAGTTTTATCCATTAAATTGATTAGACGTCCTTTTTGATTATTAACTATTAAAATGGAATATGGAAAAATTCAACAGAATTTGGGGGCAAATAAAACATACAGGAAATGCTTGACAATTTTAATGGAAATATATGTAGACTTTGAACAAAGTCTGGATTGCATATTCAATCACTCAACAATCAGGCGATCAGTGGGCGAAAAACTTTTTAAATGCATGCTTATATCAATCAACACTGCTGATAATGTCAGCGTAGATTAACACAGTATTGTTTTATCGTGCAGTTTCACCTTGCAAACACACACACACACACACACACACACACACACACACACACACACACACACACAGTGTCATGCTGGAGGCATTGATTTATTAGTCCAGATTCCCACTGAGGCTGAAGGTGTCTGTCTGCCCGCCTGAATGAGCCAGCAAACTACTCTGTCCTCTCAAGCATATTTATCTGTCTCTTTTAGCGTCACACCTGTCTGTTCCCACACTGACGTCCTCAGACTCCACTGAGACCGTGTGCTTTCCAAAGCCATATCACACTCACTGGTGATAACCGCAGTCTGTGTGTCTACACCAATAAACGTGGAGAAATGCACTGAGCTCTGCCTCCATTATTATTGAGGCTTCCAACAAGGATATTCTGGGTTATTTGCTGCTTAAAGTTCAGACTGCATGGCACCATCATTGAGATATTATTATAGTTTTTGTCAATATTTCAAAAAAAAAAAATTTGTATTGTATGTTTTTTTAATTTAATTTTAAAGTTTTAGTATTTTTATTGTCCCTTTTTGTCAATTTTATTATTTTCTGTTTGGCAATTATCTTGAATTCAATAAGTTCAGTTTATTTTCCCCCAGAAGGCCGCCTGTGTTGTAAGATGTTGCTATTTGGTTGAATATAGGATCTCACACCAGGGGACCAAAATTCACTGTCAGGACAATATCTAACGCAGACATTAATATTAATGTAGAATACTGACAGCTGGCGTTGATTGGTATTAAGTAACCAAAATTCAATGTCTTCCAAACGCCAACATCATTCTGATGTCAAACACTAACAGTTAGTCATGAGTAAGGTAAACAAAACTCAATGTCTGTTTATGTCATAATGCTAATGTCCACACAATGTTCAATTTATGACACCATTACACTTTGAAATTTTGCTGGTTTTAAGTTGTGCCGTTAAGTAACCAAAATTCAACGACTATTCCCATTTTCAATCAAAATTTGACATCTGTCTAACATCTTTCTGATGTGACATTGACGTCCAGTGGCCGTTGCGTTTATATTTTATTTTATTTCAGTGAAAGTCTGTTTTATTTTAATGACGGAAATGTTTTTAATGATTTTGGTTTAAGTTAAGGGAAGACACCACATGTGAATAGGGTAAAATAAATATTATAAATATAAAAATTACCACACCTCCCCAGTTGATTGATTACATTAAAAAGAAATTGCAATTATTTTTGTATTACAAGTTTTCTGAAATGTTATATTAAAATGTGCAAAGTATGCATGATCTAATTAAATACGCACTAATTTGCATAGATTTCCAGAACGTAAATCTGAACATTGGTTAAAGTCAGGTTCAGAATTCTTGTTTGATTTTGTTGACCAATTAGAGTTCAAGTTTTATTGATTGATTGATTTGATTTTTGATTTATCTTTTGATCACCATGTTTTATAGGAATGAAATGTTGTATAAAATCAGGTGAATGACATATGAACAAAAACCTCTGTAAAAACCTTCAGAATATAGATAGGAATAAATCTGTAAGTTTGGGTGCATGCAAGTGCTGCTAAAATGGAGATAAAAACTCATTTTGAGAAAATGGCTTTTAAAGATATGCACTGTATTTGAAACCTACAGACACAAAGAGATAAAGTGCAATAAAATGAACACTTAATCATGTATTTTGCATGATTTCTTTGCACCAGTCTGACACATGTTATGAAAATCTGAATTTTGTCAAATTGACCAGTGCATGAAAAAGCAATATATTTGCCTTAACTATAAAAACCCTGACATGCAGTATCTGAGTTAATCAAATGTTCTCCATCTCCTCATTTCTAGACGACACCAGTCACGAGGCCGAACCGTCCCGGAGCGACGTGTCGACTTCAGGCCTGCGCCACCAAACATCACGCCCCCTACTGGCGCTCCTGGTGCTGTGCATCTCTGTGTTCCTCACCTTATAGCCCCTCACCTGACCCCGAATCAGCCCTCCAGAAACACAACACAGCGGGACCGAGGGCTTTGAGATCCACCAGGAACACTTTAGCTCTGCTTTTCTTTTGTTTTCCAAATATTTAAGTGGTCTTTCGCTGTCTTTTATTAGGAAAAGTCGATTAGCCGCGCAAAGAAGAAATGCAGATCACCTGTTTAACCAACCGACCAATCAACTTTGACGGCCGCTCACGGGGGATTGGCTGGCTGGGAGGAAGGGGGCGGAGTCTGAGCGTTTTATTTGTGTCCATTGGGAGCGAGTCGCTCCTTTTGTCGGTAATTAGAGCAAGTGTTAAGAAACGCCGAACACCCTGTGAGAATTGTTCGAGTTGAAGGTTCATAGGTGGGTGTCACATAAAACAGACATAAACATCAAACCTTAACCGAGTTCACCGGCTCTGCTGTTAGCGATAAATATACAAAGACTTCTTGCCTTTCGTCCTTCGTCTGCCTTCTCTTAACAAATTGCAGAATTCATTGGAAGAAGCGGTCTGTTACGCATCTCGCCGCATGGATCTTTCCCAGTAGAAGGAAGATGCTAGATGAGTTTGTTAGTCTAAATAATCTGATTTGTGTGAATTTGGAATTGATTCTATACAGCAATTTGAGGGACTTGTCTTAGTAGACCACACCACTAAAAACAATGATTTTGTATTTTGTAAGATAAACTTAACTGCAACATAAATATCTATATTTTTCCTATGACCTTTTATCAATTGATATGAGATATCAACATTGACGGATCATGGAAATTCTTTTCTTGTCATAACTGTGTGTCCGACTCTATTAGGAACCAAATACCGAAGGGGGCTTCACACACCATGCTTTCCCCTTTCATATGGGTGGGAAAAGTAAACGTTTATTTGAATAGGCCTTATACTGTACACAATACTAATATCTCCTGGAAGTGCTTCAAATTCAGCATTTCGATGGGGGAATTACGTTTTTTGTTTTTTTTTGCATCATTAATGCATTTGTTTGTTCTGTAGCTGTTAATCTGTGCAAATCCGACTCGTTTAATATGCTGATGCGACATACGCAAGACATTATAACATGGGCATTCTCCTCCGACAGCCTTACATACGATGGAGGAACCGATGGGCGAATCTCACCAAAACTGTCTAGCGACTCATATTTCATCCCAGAATCAAAAGACAAAAATAAGAATTTACATTTTGCCTGAACAAAATGAAAACGATTTTAACCATTAAGATTTTTTTTGCATTGTGACTATAATTACATTTAAATGAAATATAATAAAAATTCCCACACCCCTATTTTGACATACCCCAAAAATAAAAAGGTTGCTGTTCATAAGTCGTCCTTCTGAATTGACACATAACCAACATATATTTAGAAAGCCAACACTTGAGAGTTTACAGTTCAAGACTCAGACCGTTATTAATATGGAGATGTAATATAAGCTCAATAAACTTAAAAATATTAACAATATATATTTTAAATGAAAAAAAAAGGATGTGGCTGTAGTATAGCAACTTAGAAACACAATGAAGCTAAAGCCACAAGTGTGGTCATGCTTCATTTCAAATCTGAGGATGTTATCTCTAAAACTATGATTTTTATGAAACATTTTATAAGACCATGTGAGTTTTTAGAGAAGGCTGATAAAATTGTATTGCCCTTTAAACACCCAATTGCACTCTATTGTCATTGGCTGGTGGGTCAAACTGCCCCTATTCATGTGACTATTGTTTTCACTTGACAAACCTTTCATACCTCTGACCTACTCTTCATTATTTATGTATAAAATTCCCTTAAAATCCACACTTTTATAACCTTCATCTGCTCTGCCCGACATTGATTTTGCAATTTCGTTTGGTGACACTAATCACACACTTCATCTTAAATGGTGAAGTATTTAGATTGATTCATCATGATAAATGATTAAGAATCATTAAATAATCTTCATAGATACAACTGTTGATTTTAATAATGTGCAAGTAAATGTTGAAATTAACATGAACTAAGATTAATGCTTAAGTATTGTTAGTTCATGTTAACTAACTAATGTCACCAAGTGAAACCTTATTGTAAAGTGTTTCATTAGCCAAAGCGACTTAAAAATTAGGAATACAATCGATTCACATTAATTGCTCATTGTTAGTTCAATGTAGTTAATCGAGAATTCCGAAAGTAAAACATGCAATTTTAACGGTCCTCCAACAGGCTTCAATTTCTTCATGAAAAATGTAATTATGTGATCTGGTATAAAATGTGATCCGGACATGTTTTATTTTGTGTGAGATTCACCCAAATAGACTTTAAACTTGTTTGCCTGGTCACTCCCTTCGTCACGTTTCAGTTTAGGACCCTCGATGAGCCGTTCAGCGCTCGTGTTGTGAGACTGAAGATTGAAATGGACGTTTCCGCGGGGAGGAGGAGGGAGGGTTCAGTCAGAGAATACGCATTCCTAACAATAAACAATACTGTGGACTTTTCAAACAGTCACAAATTGGATAATGTGTTCTGCCTTTTTGATTCTCACTAGGCCTGTTTGGCTCTGCTAGTCCTGCCGCGCTCGCGGAGAGAAACTGCGTCTCGTGTTTGTTTTCGTTCGAACGGTAACGACGCGATTTCAGCAGCTCGGCTTCGCGACACCAGGACTAGAGGAAACACACCATATGTGCTCCGTTTCATGGTTTACACTAGAAACTATGAAAGAAACTTTTGAAAATCAGCTTCAGTAGTATTTGTATCATTTGTACTCCAATTATTACCATTAATACCATGCTTTGTACACACTTTGAACTGGGAAACAAGAATCAGCGTATTACATGGATACTGTGTATCCTGAAGTAGTCGAAAACATAACATTATAGTGTTAGAATACTACTTGTTTTTTGTACCTTTCTGGAGGACAAGAAAAAAAAAAAAAACTAGACACTTCATAAAACATTGATTGTTATGATTAATTATTAATTATTATTATTCAGCATCATTGTTATATGTTATTATGGATACCGCATTAAATGTTATGATCAAAATGTGTTGTACATAATGTTTGATATTAAGGTATTAATTTGATTCACATGTCTTTTCTTAAAAAAAAAACTGAGTAAAGTAAAATGTTGGAAGTGAATGCATTCGACAAACGCAACGTTTTCTGCAGCCAATGAGTGGACACTTTTGAACTGCGTTCTGAGGCCCCGAGCCAATAGGAACGCTTCATCTACCTTTCTGTTTTTATTTTTTAAATCTCCTGGCAAAGTTTTTGATTTCCCGCACGGATCCGATCAGAAGAGGACGATGGTTCTTGAGTCGCCGTTCGTGGCGCAGCGTTTGTTTACGGACTGTGTTTTTTTAACGGAAGGAACTTGCTGGTTTCATAACGTGGCATGTGCATGGACTTGATAAAGAAAAAAAAAAAGTTAAATAAAGTGTTCTTTTGGCTGTTTTCACATCTTCTTTTCTCGACATGTTTGTGAAATGTTAGTCTTTCTTCTCACCCCGTAAGTGTGTGTCGTAGTTCCACTGAAATGAGAACGTTACACAGGAGAGTTGTGTAGTTTTGCACAAAGCGCTTCGGCTAACAGCGTCTAGCACTACTTCATAATGTTTCGCTGAAGGTTCTTGAGTTGTTGTTCTTTTGTTGTTCTTTGTTATCAATGATTTTGAGAATAAATCTTCTGCCTTCAGTCCGCGTGAAGGCCCGTTCACACCAAAAACCAGATCTATAACGATAACCATAACTATATTAGCGTCCACACGTTGTTTGTTCTATGCGTGCTGCATATTTTTCATCTGTCCCTTTAAACACTCGAGCTCTTAAAGCAGGATGGATTCTGATTCCAAGGATATTGTTTGTCATTATCGTTATAGTTGTGGTGTGGACATTTAGAACGTATTTTTAGAAGTATATATTTATGGTTATCGTTATAGTTCTCGTGTGTGAACAAGTCTTGACTCTCTGTCAGGGTTGAGGAACATTCACACGTTCAGTTCTTGTGTGTGAATTTGAACTGAACAGGAAGTAGAATTCAAATATTAATTAGAATTTGCTGAATTCCCATTTTTATTTTAAAAAATCAATTTTTTTTAAATATAAATGTAAACATTATTCTAATGTTTCTAGATACTGTGTATGGATAATTCATACTGAAAAAATGAAATGCATTATTTAAAACGAAATTTGATGGAATGAAATCCAAAGAAACGAATGTAAATTCTGCGTCCGGTTTGCGGTTCAGTTCCTCTTCCGGTCTGAAATCTGCTGGACTCTGACAGATGTATCGGTGATGGTGTTTTACACTTGCCTTAGTCAACCAACACCCTTACTGGCGTCTCTGTTCTCTTCACTGAAGTGTGCTGGAGAAATCAAGTGTGTGTGTGTGTGTGTGTGTGTGTGTGTTTATTCAGATCACATTCACTCCTGTACTTCTGATGACACTGGTTCTGCTGTTTTCATTTTCTCTTCTGTACTTGCTTTTTTTCCCACTGTACAAACAGGAACAAACTTTTGAAAAAAAGAAAAGAAAAAAAATTAAGTTCTGTATTTGTATATACACGTGTCTGAACAACTATAAATAATAATTAAAGAAAAAAAATGCATTGCTTGGCTGGTTTATTGTGCTTGGTTTAGTCAGGGCTAGTTGTCACACTCCTGTGAATATTTCTTATTACTATCTAAAACCTTACAAAAACCTCAAAAGCTTACAGTGACTTGCAATAAAAGATAATTTGGTTCTTACTCCATATTCTTACTCCATATTCTGTATGCAATTTCACATTCATTCGATAAGTTCACTATGATTTCTATTTGACTAGTATAAATGTGAACATAATGGAGTACTGATTAAGACTGGAAAAGAAATGCTTTTGTTTGACTCATGCACTCAGACAAGCATAAAGTTAAAAACTGCACTGTATTCCTACATTCATTTCGATTAAAAGTAACATTAGGTTGCACTGATTTTATCGAGGCCCATTAAAATGTAATGGTTAAAAATGACATGCAAACATCTGATATTCCAAGAAAAACATCTAAAAATAATTACATGCTTTATTAAAGTTATATAATGCATTACACACAAAAGATATTAAATATATCACTGTATGCAATGGGATTTTATACACAATTTACATAAAAGTGATTAAAGACAATCCACAGTAATACATAAGAAATACAAATAAATGCATTTTGAATGCGGAAATAAATTGATACAGTGCAATTATTAGGATGATGCAATGTAAGTTAATAATGGGCACATACTGTCTCTTCACATGCCTATAAAGGAACGTTTGACAAAAAAAAAAATATATATATATCTTTTTTTTTTTTTTTTGCATTTTGCATGTTAAGAAGAGATTGTTTACCGTGTTTTTAGATCAAATGAAGTAAATACTACAGAAAAAAAAAAAAAAAAAAATCTAAATATATATATTTTTTTTATTCCAGGCAAGAATAAAAAAAGAGTAAATTAGTACTCAATCCAAGCTTGTAGAAACTAAAGCTTGAACTTATAAGTATATTTTACTTGGAATTGTTTGTTATGTTTACAACGATTCTTTGAGTAAGTATCAAAGTTATCAAATTAAGTAAAACCTACTCAACTTTCTGATACTGCTGTTCCCATCATGCACTGGGGCATGAAGATTTAATACGGTTGCATTGTTCTAGTTGTGTTTACCCTGTTTTATTGTTGCATTTGTTGTTAGGTTTAGTAACCCAGTTAATTTTCTCCTCAAAATGACATCCATACTCATAAACTATTGATTGTAACCGTTATTGTGTATTGAGATCTCTGTGTTCGGTTGTGTATTTCCTACCGGTGTTGTGTAGTTATGTCTCACAAAGTGTAACATGAAATCTACTCTGTTGTTTATGTCTTTTAAGTTTAGCATGCAGAACACTTTAAAAGCACGGCTTAATTCAGTGCTATTTTGTTTGAGTAAAATTTACAAACAAAGAGTGAGTAAAATGCAAGGTAAAGTAGAAATTCCTCAAACTCTAACTGGCCAAATTTAATTTACTGGTATTACACTTTACAATAAGGTTCATTAGTTAACATTAGTTAATGTATTAACTAACATGAACTAACAATGAGCAATACATTTGTTACAGTATTTATTCATCTTTGTTGATGTTAGTAATTAAAAATACAGCTGATCATTGTTTGTTCATGTTAGTGCATTAACTAACAAATACAACTTTTTATTTTAATAATGTATTATTAATTAAGATTAATAAATGCTGTAGAAATATGGTTCATTCACTTACACTTTAATTTAAGGCGTCTTTACACTGTAAGTACTGAGTAATATTAAGTAACTACATACTAGGGTTTGTTTTGTTTTAGGGTTTGTTACATGTAATAATGCATAATTTATATAGTCATTACTATAGTAAATGTAACATATAACAATGACACTGTAAAATAGTGTTACCGTTCATCATGTTAACTAATGAAACCTTATTGTAAAGTGTTACCAATTTACTTATTCTCTTTGATAATTTTGCACAACTTAAGTAGATTTTACTTAATTCCATACATGTGAGTGCAAAAACTTGCAAAAGAAAAACTTGAGTAAATTTGACTTATTGTAAAGGGAAACACTTTACAAGATTAGCATTAATTAATGCATCAATTAACATGAACAATTCAGCATTTATCTTTGTTAATGTTATTTAATAAAAATGTTCATGTTAGTTCACAGTGCATTACCTAATGTTAACATATGCAACTTATAATACTTAGAAGGATTAGTTCACTTTCAAATAAAAATGTCCTGATAATTTACTCATCCAAGACGTCCATGTCTTTCTTTCTTCAGTCGAAAAGAAATTAAGGTTTTTGAGGAAAACATTCCGGGATCTTTCTCCATATAGGCTAATGGACTTCAATGGCAACCAACCATTTTTTGAAGGTTCAAATGTGAGTTTCAGTGCAGCTTCAAAGTCTCGACACGATCCCAGCCGAGAATAAGGGTCTTATCTAGCGAAACTATCAATCATTTTCTAAAAATAACACGGGGTGGCACCGGCTCCCCCTGGAATATGTTTGGCCCCCCCCTGGTGCCGATGTTAGTCTGATTACTTTCATGTGTGACTGATCAAGCTATTGTATGTCGCCAGTAACGTTAGATTAGCTAACGTAACTTCGTCACAGACTAACATTACTGAATAGAGAGGACTTGTCAGTGCTATTCAGCGGCAGCGCACTCCACCACATAAATATAAACTAGATAAATATTACTTTATCTGTTGTTTTAAAGACTAAAGGCACAATAATATTTTTCCCCAAAAAAGCCATGGCTTTAAATGGCCATGGTAAACATTAAAATGTGAGAACATTAACACAATAGGCCTTTTTTCATGGAAGTTACAACGCACATCCGGTTCAGCGTTTGTTGTGTAAAGCGACTTCCGGTCGAAACAACAATGGCTGAAGCAACATCGAGGTGTCACTGTAGCGTCCCTCATTGCACACATAATAAGAGTTTTAATGCTTTTCCAAGCGATGACTGTCTGACAAAGAAGTGGATGCATGCTACAGGAAATTACTGTTCCAGGAAGATATCACCATACTTTCACGAGTTCACACTTACAAATAAGTCAGATAGAATAAGTGCGTATTTGGCGTGCTGTCCGAGGAGAGGCTACGGCTCGGTATTCGGCCCCAACCCAGAGTACTCCCCCCCCCCGTATTACAGGCTGTGGAAGAACAAGCCAAGAGTGAGGAGTCGGGGTGGTGGAGGGATGCTGGAAAACTGTCAAGGGAATGTTAGGTGAGTTGACAGAGTGAATAAATATATGCTTCCTCTCATGCTTGATTGATTGATTATTTGAACGTGCTCCTCCAGAACTTTGTTTATAAAACATCATTTATTTCTCCAAATAATGCTGTCACAACTGCAGTAATAAAATTAAGATAAACAAAGTCTTAAAATGATCTAAAATGACGACTACAATTGTTTGGAGTGCGGAGCGATTGAATGAAGCTCGACATCCGCTGATGTAATTGCCGGTAGATTCTTCAGGGAAGTTGTGAAGAATATAATGTTTAACTCCTTTTCACCGGAAGTCGCTTTACACAACAAACGCTGAACCGGATGTGCGTCTAACTTACGTGAAAAGGGCCTATAGCCACACGCAACTCTGTGAAATTTGGTGTAATTTCCTCAATTATGGAGAAAAATCCTGGAATGTTTTCCTCAAAAACCTTCATTTCGTTTCGACTGAAGAAAGAAAGACATGGACATCTTGGATGACGTGGGGGTGAGTAAATGATCAGGATTTTTTTATTTATTTGAAAGTGAACTACTCCTTTAACTAATGTTTACAAATGAAACCTTATAGTAATGTTTTACGGTCATTAAATATCAACACACTCCTGCAGAGCCGCTTGTGAAGGTTAACACTGATGGACGACTGGTAAAGATGAATCTGTTTATTATCTGTTCAGTGTGTGTGTGTGTGTGTGTGTGTGGCTCTGATGACATCATCAGTTAGCGAGGACAGCGTTTACGTTCACGTCTCTCGGGCTCTTTGACCGCGGGTCATAAATTTGATTCTAATGATTTTGTCATTCCGTTCAAACAATAACTCTCCAGCACACGCTTTTATTTGACCGTTGATTTATGCCTTTAATACTTTGATGGCAAAAATAGTTTAACTCCACTCCGTAATGATGCGGGGAATGAAATACTGGCTCAATTCATTTTTCAGATTTAATTAGTTTATTTTATAGCGCTATCCATCAGCATTGTGTAAATATATATGAGGAATATGTGGCAGTGCAGAACGCATTGAGAGGAATATGTTTTACAGTTGATTTCCTGTGAAATAAATGTTTGAATTATTCATGAGCCTTTCATAACTTTAATCATATTCGTAGGCCAGTTCTTAAAGACGGCTCACCCATCGTTCAACTTTCAGTTAAAAAAATTGCATAATTAGATAATCTTCTAAATGACCTCTGCATCTAATACAACAATTTACCTTAATTTATGTTATTCAAGGATTAATTATTTAATGCAATCATATCAACAGAACTAATTCTGTTCGGAAATCGCAGCAGGGTTACAATCATACAAATCCACAGCTAGAGAAAACAAACATTTGCGGTATTATACTTTAGACACATTTTGATATTGTTGCAACCATTTAATAAGATGGTTTGGTAATACTTTACAAAATGATCCCATACATAACATTAATGCATTAACATCAACTATTGTAAGTTCATCTTATCTCAGCTCCATTGACTAATATTGACACATACTATTTGTATTTTAATAATGTATTAGTAAATGTTGAAATCAATATGAATTAGTTCACGTTAAAGGGGTCCTATTTTGCTTTTTTCCATGTTTTTCTATAGTAAGCACTGTTTCTGAACTCCTGAAACGCCTCCATTGTAGTCTTGAGTTTCTTCCGGGAACGAACACGTCACAATATTCCTCATTATAATAATTAATGCGCAGAATAAAGGGGCGGGGCCTGGCTGAGTTAGTTAGTAGTGTGTTGAAACTGGCGGTTATGGAAAGGGGCGGGACATTTCCCAAACACACTCGAAGCGCTCGACCAATCACAACACACGTCTCCAGCTGACCAATCAGAGCACAGTGTGCTTTTCAGAAGGAGGGGCTTCATAGAGACAGGAAGTAAACAGAGCGTTACTGACAGACTGGGAAGAGAGGAGCTGCAACAATGGAGAATATGAGAAAATAATGCATGAAACCTGTTCTAGTAGAGCCTGAAAACAACATCATGACTTCATAAAAGATTATAATAGGTTGTCTTTAACTAATGTAATTACACCTTGTAAAGTGTTACCAATGGTTTAAAGGGATATCACCGCTGGAAAGATGAATGTGTATATAAATAGGGTCATTTATGTAGTAGAAATGTGAAATTATTTTAGAAGTTGGTGCCTTCTAGACTGAGGAAAGCCAGAGAATGTATTTTTGGCTCATGTGGATGAAAGACAACAACTCCCAGAATGCACTTGCTTCACTGCCCTATGAGGACACTCCCAAGCCACGCCTACCGGTTACAGAGGGCAGTGTCGGGAGAAATGATAAAGCTAGGCTACTAGTGACTCGAAACTGAAAAGACTGCGTTTTATCGTGAGATCCCCCTATGGGCGGGTTGAACACATGCGGGACGAGCTCCTCCTACTGGCTGTAGTCTCTCGCCTCTGGACAGAAGAACCTCTGATGAGCTAAATGATGATTTTTACATCATCTGAGGTTTTTTTCCAGACACACAATACAGAAATCTCTGGTCTCAGGGGGACATGAGGGAGGGAAGCACGTCATTCGAGAATACTACCGGGTTTCTACTGATACAAAGCTTAATGCTAATTGGTGAAGTCTCCCTTTAATAGACTTCATATAGTGAATGCAGACACAATAACAACACTGAACAGGACCGTTCTGACACTTCTAGGACTAAACAGCTCAACAACGGTATAATGTTAATATTACAGTGAAACATAAACCAATATGTAGACAAATGCAATAATGTTGAGATTAGATCATTCAGGAAATACCAAAAAGCCACTGAAGCACCAATGAGAGCGGTTCGTCAGACGGACACACGGACAGCTGATCTATGAGCACATGGTGTGTGTGCCAGATGAAACTCACAGCAGATGTGAGTTATGATGGGGATTTTATGGAACGTGAATCTTACCCAAAAGCCTGTCATATAGAACGGTTGGCTTTCTTCTGAGTTGGGTGGATGAGTAAACGCCGGCCAGGAGTGATGAAAGGAGGACAACAGAGAACTGATCACTGATTATTAGCATCTTTTCTTGAACTGCTGATATTGTTTAATTTATTAATATTGTTTTGACTGTTGCATGCTTTGACAATATGTACAATAAAGCACACTGAACTAAATGCTGAACACATTTTATAATGTCAGATCAAAATAGCAATAATATATATATACACTACCGTTCAAAAGTTCGGGGTCAGTAAGATTTTTAATGTTTTTAAAAGAAGTATCTTCTGCTCACCAAGGCTGCATTTATTTGATAAAAAACAATAAAAATATTGTGAAATATTATGACAATTTAAAATGACTGTTTTCTATTTTAATATATTTTAAACTGC
Source organism: Leuciscus leuciscus (assembly GCF_965113295.1). NCBI lineage: Eukaryota > Metazoa > Chordata > Actinopteri > Cypriniformes > Leuciscidae > Leuciscus > Leuciscus leuciscus. The sequence goes on from NC_138737.1 coordinate 1,634,459, forward strand.
AATTTATATCCTGTGATCAAAGCTGAATTTTCAGCATCATTACTCCAGTCTTCAGTGTCACATGATCCTTCACAAATCATTCTAATATGAGGATTTGATGCTCGAGAAACATTCATTATTATTATCATCAATGTTGAAAACTGTTGTGTACAATTTTTTTTTCACAATTCTTTGTTGAATATTAAGTTCAAAAGAACAGCATTTATTTAAAATAGAATATTTTCTAACATTATAAATGTCTTTACTGTAACTTTTGATCAGTTTAACTCATCCTTGATGAATAAAAGTATTGATTTATTTTATTTATTTCCCCCAAAAATAAAATTAAAATTCTTACTGACCCCAAACTTTTGAACGGTCGTGTTTAATGTTACAAAAGCTTTAGATTTCAGAGAAATGATGTTCTTTTGAACTTTCTATTCATCATAGGATCATGAAATAAAAATGTAAGTAACTGTTTTCAACATTGATAATAATCATAAATGTTTCTTGAGCATCAAATCATCATATTAGAATGATTTGTGAAGGATCATGTGACACTGAAGACTGGAGTAATGATGCTGAAAATTCAGCTTTGATCACAGGAATAAATTACACTTTACTATATATTCA
>NC_138737.1:1640070-1667570 GCF_965113295.1 Leuciscus leuciscus
CAAAATACAATAATACACTAACACAATACACTATGTCTAACAAAACACTGCAAACATGTTTCAAAATCAAATAATTATTCAAAACACTAACACATGTTCTCTTCCAACAGGAACATTTAGTCAATCATAACACAATGACAAAAAAAACACTATCATCAGCTGAAATTACAGAAACTGCATTATTTTATGTGTCAGGTCTGCCCTTATACAACAGACAGTATATTGTATTGATCATAGATTGTGTTTTGCACTGCAGTTTATTTATTTTTTTTGAAGTCTCTCTACATTTTTGTTTTGTTTGTAATGTAAATGCATGCATTTTGTTGTTGTTGTTTTTTGCAGCAGAAATTCAATACAACAAAATAAATGACCCTTCTTAGAGTAGCTTTATAGAATGTATGGTTTATGAAAAAAAAGAAGACAGACACAGAATTGCTGCAGTAACGGCTTTATTTGCGACAGGACATTTCTGCAAGATAACAAAAATATGCAATATAGCTGCCATTTACAGTATTACTGTATGTGAAAATACAAAATATACAAACAGAAAAGGCCATCTTCTAATCTGCCCGGTCTTCTGCATTTGTCCACATGTTCTCATCCACATCACACCTGATATCTTCCCTGGCAAGGCATCTTGGGAAGAATCGTTTACAGTAACATGCCTTATCCACACCTGGCAGTGTTCAACTGTGATGTCTTGGTATGCAGCATCTTTTGTATACAGGAGGGACATTTGGTCCTGTGGACTATGGTCAAAAACCTTTCATCTCCAGGCTGAGAAAACTCCTCAATGGGGTTGAGGAAAGGGAAGTAAGGGGCAAGGAAAATGGACATCATCCTCTGATGGGCGTCAAACCAGGCTGTGACTAGACGGGAATGGTGGAATGCCACATTGTCCCATATTTGCATAACTTCAATCAGCTGTTTCTCACTAGCAATGGAATAATGTGAAAATACAAAATATACGAACAGAAAAAGCACAAGAAGAAAAAAAAAAGAGTCATCTTCTAATTATTTGCATAATTCAATCAGCTGTTTCTCAGTAAGAATAGAATAAAATACAGGGGATATATTTGTGTTTCAATTCACAATATAAGCAGCTGTTTACCTTGACTTTAGCCTGTAAGGTTAGGTTTAGAACATGGTGTTATCTGTTCTGGCATACAGTGTTAAAGCATTGGTAAATTTGGCAGTAAAAATCCATTGTTTTTTTCTTGTTTGAGCTTGTGTGTAAAAGAAGTTTAAGCATTTTAAATTTGTGTTAATTGCATGCATTTTGTGTTAAAGCAACAAGAAATGTGTTAATAGTATAGCTTACACAGACGGATGTAGTGCTAACTGTGTTAAGAGTTTTGGAAAATTGTTAAAAGTATAGAAAAATCTGTCATAGCAATCGTAAAAAACTGTAAATGTCCCCAACTAAGCAAGCCAAAAGCCAAAAGCTGAAAAGCCAAAGGCGACAGTGGCAAGGAACCAAAACTCCATCAGTGACAGAATGGAGAAAAAACCCTTGTGGGAACCCAGACTCAGTCTCAGTTCTCCTCTGGCCAACAAGCGAACAGTGTATGATTATGATTCTGGCAGCATTACAGGTCAGAGGTCAGATTGGATCAGAATATTTACCCAGTTCTCGTCTCCTCAAACTGCCAGCTCTCATTGAAAATGAATGACTTCCAGTCAGTTTGTCACTGCAAACGGCTGTCAGTGTGAACACACCTCGACTCATTCATTTTCTAAGCGAGTTGGTGATCGCATGCGACGCGAGCAACAGCGACCCTTGGCAACGAGACAAAGTCACAACCTGCATGAGTTTAATTACTGTCACGTATTTAACGGCTCTGTGTGAGTTGTGCGGGCAACTCTGGGTCACCTTCATTCACCGCGGTAAATCAGAGGCTGAGGGTGTGAATGCACAAACACAGCGCCTGTTTTTTTTTTTTTTTTTTTTTGTTAACAACTGTTTATTGAGTTTTCTTTTTTTTATTTTTTTTTTTGAAGGTCAAGAAATACAAAGCAAAAAGCAACTATACAAATCTGAAAAGGCCATTTCTTAACTTCTCTTCTAAAAGGACCTTCTTCTTGAATCCAAGCAACAGCGCTAGAATACGAAAAAAGAATTCTTCCCAATTAAACTCTTAAACCGACACAAGTATATATTATTTATCCTTGCCCTTGTAGAAAAACCATGAACATCTCTTACGAAAACATAGTACTTTGGAACATTTCTCTGCAATATTTTGTACACCATCATCAACTTAAGAAAAATTACCCTTTTGTCCACTTTTAAAAACCCTATTTCCCTAAAATGATTATTGTTTAAAAAAATGTTGACACAATATCAAAAGCAGCATGCCATAAATTCACAGTCTTGACATTGGATCCATGCATACGAGAAGTTGATATAATGTCCAACAGAGCCATGTTCATCTGTCCATTGTGTGGTTATACGAGGTTAACTAAAAAAACAATTACGACTGTAAATATCTTTGTTGAATGGATTAGTAAGGTCACAAAAATCGTAAAAAAAATGGCGTAGCTCCTGTTATTTTTGAGCACGTTCAATGCACTTTTTTTTTTTTTCGCATACAATGCACTATAGGTTGATTCCAGTGTGCACACTACAGACAAAAGCACTGAGTAAACGTGCTTCTCAAGGGTATTTCCCAAAGAGAGACCTATTTCATCATCAGATAAGAAAGAAGGAAAGAAAGAGAAGAAAGGAAAGGAAAGCATTTGCCTGACCAAATCTTCCATTAGATAATGAAAAAGCTCTGACGGGCCAGTTCTGGCCACATGAATGGCAGTAAATTCAGAGCACACCCTTTCCAGCTATTTATTCATCTGTTGTCATGGCAGTAATGTGTGTTTCATTACAGACGGCCCACGTTATAATGAATAGGAATGTGCTTTTCTCTATTCCACATGATTTGGTGGTCAGAAAACATGTCTTTCCGTCCTGGAGCTTCTAATGTCTCTCAAGTCTTATTATTGGAGCACAAGGTGAAGCAGCACTTAAGGTGCCTTTCTCCGCCGAGCTTCTGAGTGGCTGCTAATGAATTTTAGAGTGTTTTAAAATAGTTTTTCTCCTTTCATCTGTGCATGTACCTGTGGAGTGCAGGGAACAGCTTTCTGTGTCTCCGGGCGGATAAATCAAAGACGATGAAAATCTGCACTGACAACGTCACAACCTTGTATCAAAAAAGTGTTTTCTGAACGTATAAGCATCTCTATGATCCTTCAGCGTTTGACATCAGTGATTCCTCAAGCATCACATACTGTGTGTGCACTACAAACATTTTCAATGTTGCTGAAAGAGTCTCTTCTGCTCAGCAAGGGTGCATTTATTTGATCAAAAATACAGTAAAAACAGTGACATATTATTACAATCTAAAATAGCGGTTTTCTATTTGAATATATTTTAAAATGTAATTTATATCCTGTGATCAAAGCTGAATTTTCAGCATCATTACTCCAGTTGTGTCACATGATCTTTCAGAAATCATTCTTCATCATGCTTCATATTTTTTGTGGGAACAAAATGTTTTTCAGGATTCTTTGATGAATAGAAAGTTCAGCAGAACAGCATTTATTTGAAATGCTTTTGTAACATTATAAATGTCTTTACTGTCACTTTTGATCAATTTAATGCATCCCGGCTGAATAAATACATTCTTTAGAACTGCTCTGAAATTAATACAGAAACGGACAAAAAAAATATTATTTTTTTTAAATACAAATGTATGTTTTGCACTGTTGTTGGCCACATGAATCACTACCTGCATCATCTCTGCGTGGATGTTCTCTTCACTCACACATTGTCCAGACCTGCCAAAAACAGCAAAGCTCAGTGAGGTTACATTTGCATTCACATAATAAACACTAACCCGCCGGCTAGCAAAAATAAGTAGCTGTGCAAGCCCTATTGAGAAAATGTTCAAATCGTGAGGTTCAGTGCAGAACTCTCTCCTTTTGTTCTTTATTTGTGGGCATTTAAAAGAGACTCTCGTCTCTGTTCATCCATCTTCACTAAACAGCCAATTTGGTGTTTTGAGGTTTGTGCGTTTGAGTCGGAGTCTCATTCCATTGGCTTCCACACAACATCTTACACACTATACTTCACACACTTTATTCGGCCCGCAGCACAACATGGGTCAACTTCAAAAGACGCCCGATGCGCTGAGGGAAAAGACCCTCGGGGCAGAAGGAACAAGAAGGAATTGATAAAGGAGACAACACTCTATAAAGGGGCCAGAACAGGCAGCCAGACTTAAAGGACACACAGAAAGAGTGAATACAAATGACTGCAGAACTGGAAAAACAGCCAGTGCCAACTAACCCTCTCCAAAAGCACTGGAGAACAGAGCGAGAAACACCGACTCTTGATTAATGATACTTTCTCACACAAAGCTGCTGCTAATAGACTGGGATTTGATTGGTTTAATGTTCAGAGTCAACTTCTGACTCAACCAATGATGTGAGTTTGGGGCGGGGCCTTCTGTTTGAAAATGTTGCTTATTTTTTTAAATACCAATTGGTTGCTTTAGTAGCACAATATGGAAATGTATTAAAAATAGCAATTTATAATTTTTAAGTTTATCTCACAATTCAGACTTTTTTTTTTACTTTCGATTAAGAATTGAGAGACAAACTCGGAATTCTGAGAAGAAATGTCAGGATTGTGAGACAAACTCGAAATTATGAGAAGAAATGTCGCAATTGTGAGACAAACTCGAAATTCTAAGAAGAAATGTCGCAATTGTGAGACAAACTCGAAATTATGAGAAGAAATGTCAGAATTGTGAGACAAACTCGGAATTCTGAGAAGAAATGTCGCAATTGTGAGACAAACTCGAAATTATGAGAAGAAATGTCGCAATTGTGAGACAAACTCGAAATTATGAGAAGAAATGTCAGAATTGTGAGACAAACTCGAAATTATGAGAAGAAATGTCAGAATTGTGAGACAAACTCGGAATTCTGAGAAGAAATGTCAGGATTGTGAGACAAACTTGGAATTCTGAGAAGAAATGTCGCAGTTGTGAGACAAACTCGGAATTCTGAGAAGAAATGTCAGGATTGTGAGACAAACTCGAAATTCTAAGAAGAAATGTCAGGATTGTGAGACAAACTTGGAATTCTGAGAAGAAATGTCGCAGTTGTGAGACAAACTCGGAATTCTGAGAAGAAATGTCAGGATTGTGAGACAAACTCGAAATTCTAAGAAGAAATGTCGCAATTGTGAGACAAACTCGAAATTCTAAGAAGAAAAGTCAGAATTGTGAGACAAACTCGGAATTCTGAGAAGAAATGTCAGGATTGTGAGACAAACTTGGAATTCTGAGAAGAAATGTCGCAGTTGTGTGACAACCTCGAAATAAATAGGAGAAATGTCAGGATTGTGAGACAAACTCGGAATCATGAGAAGAAATGTCGCAATTGTGAGACAAACTCGGAATTTTTAGAAGAAATGTCAGGATTGTGAGACAAAAACTCGGAATTCTGAGAAGAAATTTTGCAATTGTGAGACAAACTCGAAATTCTAAGAAGAAATGTCAGGATTGTGAGACAAACTCGGAATTCTAAGAAGAAATGTCAGGATTGTGAGACAAACTCGGAATTCTGAGAAGAAATGTCGCAATTGTGAGACAACCTCGGAATTCTGAGAAGAAATGTCGCAACTGTGAGACACAAACTCGGAATTCTGAGAAGAAATGTCAGGATTGTGAGACAAACTCGGAATTCTGAGAAGAAATGTTCCAATTGTGAGACATAAAATCTGAATTCTGAGAAGATTATATATTTCTTATTTTTAAACGGAAGTCTAATAATAAAAAGCACAGTCTAGCAAACACTTCAGCTCACTCAGGTCTGTATTTCAGGGTTAAGCATGCGTCACACGTCACCCACAGTGAATCAAGCCAGAAAGGCTCTGTAATTAGTGTGGACCCGGATCAGATGTTTGGTCCAGCACCTGATCCGGGTCCAGCTCGATGGCCTTTCCTCCGAGACATTGATGAGCGGCCCATTCAACGCTCACACTGCAAATGTCATGATGTGTGTGTGTAGAGCGTAACATTCGCTGCAGTTCTCTTCAAGACGAGAGAAAAGGTGTTATTATTAACGTAAACCAAATGTAAATGCCACTATGTCATTGAATAATGACAGAATGTGTATCCACAGACCCTCATTAACAAACAGACATAAATACAATAAATTTACAGATCACTACTAGTGACACAAAACTGCATCATTTAACCAGAGCCCTGAATGTGTTTCTCATCTAACACAGGTTTAACATCCACTCAAACGCTCGTTTCTCAGTCTGTGTTGGACAGAACGGCACGAAATGAAGCAATGCTCTCTGATTTACAGAACAAACTCTAATTACAGAATGTAGACGTGCTGATTATCAGACGCATTCATCAGCGGTTGGGTTTATCTGTGCTTAACTCTTGCTGGCATTCACGGTGAATAGTTTTATTTGCATGAAATGAGTGAATCTCACACAAAAAAAGTCATTTTTAAAAATTTTAAGAAAAAATAAGAAATTGTTATTATTATTATTATTATTTTTGCATAAAGAAAATTAAGCATATTTAAGTATTTTAAGTTTTCTTCTTTCCAAAATGCCTTTTGATATTTTTTGCATGATAATTAATGACTAGGAAGTATTACATTACAGTTTTGTGGTAATTATTAATAATATTTTCTTTTTTTTAAATATGATAATGATTGTTTAATTGATATAAATTGCAAATCCAAAAAATTTATTAGTCCTAAAAATTGCCTTCGTGTTCTCTCTGCAAAATAAATAAATAAATAAATAATTTGGGAGGTTATCGTGAGACTCCCAAATATTACATGTCATTGTTCTCACTACGCTTGCTGGTTTAAAAAAAAAAAAAAAACGTTCTCATTTACAATTGAGGAGAGTTGTTCAAAACTGAATAAATTCATTCATTCTCGGACCCTTGACATGTTGAACAGACTTTACAGGAAACTTTCTCTCCGAAAGCGTTTGTGGCCAAATCCACTCTCAGACTTTTAAAGCGTCCACTTGAGACACGTCTCGTATCACGTCTATTCTTCGACTGCTCCAAACCCCAGGCCGCTGCCAAATAACCTGCACTACGCAAGGTGACGGCATTTCTCTGAGAGTGTAGTGTGGATAGGGAGGAGCTTTATTATCTATAATGAATAACACATTTGAGTAATTAGGCTCTGCTGAAAAACATGACGTGGGTGGCGAGTCTCTGGGCATATACTTGTTAACTGTCAAACACACTTTATTCCCAGCCAGAATGTCATTGTGGGAATTTTTCTGCATTTTGAAACAAGAGCTTTTTTGTTTATAACTTGGCATCTGAGGAAAGACAAGAACGGGAAGAAAATATAATAAGAGAATCTCTTTGAATTAGTGAAACAATGAGCTTAAAAAGTCAACATGAAGGTCAATGTCACCCCTACACATCTCAAATATATCTTTATTTGCTTCTGTTGCTGTAACCTTTATTATGTTTATTAAGTAATTATTGCATTAACTATTGGCAATTTTTACAAAAGGCTGCAGAACAGTAGATATTTGACTAGATTAAGTTACACCACTTTTATTGGTTCTGTTCTTCACAGCGGCAATAAAGTTAAATCTAATCTTATTTAAGGACCAGATCAAGAGAAAAAAAGAGATGCATAAAACACATTTCCACTTTTTTTTTTTTTTTTACATGGCTCTAATTCATGAGCCGTTTCTTTAAGGGAACAAAAGCATAATCTACAAGTTTTACTGTTTGACAACACTATCCATTTCCCCGTCTGCCGTGAACCTCCACCAGTGAGGAAATTGAAAAATTGCATTTCACAGTTTCGCTTGCCCACGTTTGACGTCCTGCAGCAATGTCACACAATCCCTGCATAATCAGACGAGTTCACCTTGATTGCACTTATAAAGCCAAACATCTGTAGGCCTGAGGACATCATTCACCCGAGACGAACATATTCCAGCCATTCATGTCGCTTTAATATGTGAAATGTGACAAACGGTTTATGTAGAAACACAGATGTCCCTTAAACACAGGTTATAGAGCCCATGAGATCGAAATGACAGATGTCTGGAGCTTTGAGCTTATTTATATGCTAGTGGGTAGGCAAACAAACAGACAAACTTATGCTAATACACTTTTTTTTATGTCGAACCAATAAATAAATAAATAAATACACTTCTTTAAAGGTATAGCGGAGGATTTTCCCGAATTTTAGAAAAGAACCGCCCTCTCCACTTTTTGAAAAAATGCACATGCGCAACACTCTTCCTGCTCCCGAGAGGGAACGCCTATTAAACGTGTGCACGAGAAACGGCTAGCATTGCTAATCATAGCTTACATTAACTTTTACTTGCAGTGATTTTAAATTGATTTCTCCAAATAGCATGCCAAACTTTACCTGTCGAGTAGAAACTTCGCGACTGAGGCATCAGTGGGAAGCCCAACCTGTGCTTTTAGCTTTTAGCGCACGCCAGCGTGTGAAATATTCTCCCAAAAACACTCTGGTCTTGTTTCTTTCTTCAGAGGCCTTTCTCTTCTTGTCATACAATTCGTAGACAGTTTTTCTCTTGCGACCCTCAGACATTTAGAAAAAACCCGGTGAGAACGGCGAGCTTTAATAAAGGGCTGAAACCGTAGCTCACCACACATATACACCTGAGAGTGCGCATGCGCAGAAAGGACGAGCACGTACGACGGCCTTACGTAAACATATCACCAGAATGATTGACAATTAGGAGAACCAATAGTCTTGATGATCCACCCGGAAAAAGAAAATCCTCCACTATACCTTTAAATAAAAAATGTCTCTTCCAGCATTACAGATTATATGTATCATCTCGTTTGCTATATATATGTATGTGTGTGTGTGTGTGTGTGTGTGTGTGTGTGTGTGTGTGTGTGTGTGTGTGTGTGTGTGTATATATTCAGTAAGTGTAATCCATACAAAAGAGATGCGTGCCGCAGAACAACGAAAAAACGAACAACGACATCTAACACAACGTTATTGCAAGATCAAGAACTGAGGAAAACGAAGGGCTTAAATACACAAAGGAGATCATAAACAGAACAGGGAACAGGTTTGAAACTCAATTAGAAACCACAGAAACAAACAAGGGACGAGAGCTCAGACAAACAGGAACAGGGAAAAGTAAACAGATAGATAGATAGATAGATAGATAGATAGATAGATAGATAGATAGATAGATAGATAGATAGATAGATAGATAGATAGATAGATAGATAGATAGATAGATAGATAATACATACAAAAATAAATGTTTCTTTATTTATTTGTCAAGTAAATAAATAAATGAACAGATATAAATCTTTAAATTTAAACTTTGTCCAAAAAAACAACAAAAAAATCTTCAGATTGAGAAAACGTTTTACTGTAAATCATGCAATGAATATCAACCACAGAGAGCAAAGAGATGAGCTTTGACAAAACCAACATCTCAGAAACAACATGCAAGTTTTAGCAGCCTTATCAAAAATTGAGAAGTCAGTCATACATTTATATCTCTCATCATAATGTTTACGTGTCGCACATTCACCGCCTTAACAAAATCTCCATCCGGATGGGAAGATCAGAGACGGGATCCGACAGAACATGGTGCGCTGTGGGCAGGACATGAACTCATGGAAACCGGACAGTCTGTGATCCCTAGACATTATTAAGGAGGTTTCGCAGAAACTTTCTTCCACTTCAGCCTTTCGCTTTCCCAGAATCTGTCAATCGTCATTAACAGCGGATGAGAGATTGAAACCTGCTTCAGTCTCTGGTGCAAAACTGCTTCAGAACGGCTGTGGAGATTCAATGAAAGATCTCTATCATCAGCAGAAATCATGACGAGATGCATCATTTAATCAGGACTTATCAGGGGCTGAGCACAGAAGGATTATGACAGCGCCACCTACTGGTCAGAAAATATATCTATCTATCTATATCTATCTATCTATCTATCTATCTATCTATATAATATATATATATAGATAGATAGATAGATGACATTATCTTGTTCGCATGGGCTTATACACATTTTTGTCTAATATTTATTTTTTAAATGTAGATTTTTTTTTTTTACTGTCACCATGGTTGTTTATAATTTATTTATTTTTTCCTTTTTTTTGATCAAAACCAGATTTTTATTTCTTGGTGTCTTCTATCGTGCTTTTGGAAATTGTTTTGAAGATTTTAACTCGTGCAAATTCATCGCAGAGCAAACTAAATACACACACACATTATTATAGGAACAGATTTAGATTGCAAGATAAAGGAGATGTCCTTAATTAAAATGCCTCGTAAAGACTTTGTCTCAAGAATGACACTTTTTGTTCTTTGCATTCGGCCTAATTAGGATGTCACCTTGAGAAAATGATTTATTTCATCTCAAGAATGCAGACGTATAAATCAAGGACCAGGAGATCTAATGGCATTCATAAAAGTCCCTGGCAGAACGTTTTATCTGAGTATGTGGTTGTTTTCCCTCGTCATAATTCTTTCGCTCAAAGCAAAAAAAAAAAAAAAAAAAAACCTTCCTCGGCTCCATTGAGTCATCAAATAACAGGCGTCTGTAAAGCAAGACCCAGTATTCCTGAAGCCAGCGTATATGGACAATAGATTCAGCTCTCCGTGTGTTCAACTCCAGCCATTCCCCTCATCAATCCAGTGATTTATAACAGCGAAAGGTTAGATGGTGTCTTTCCACAGTTTTTAAATGAATGGCTCACTTTGCAATTAAATCTTTCTCTCCTTCTCTTCCTGTGCACTTTTCCATGCATTGAGAGAGGGAGGCCTGGAACGCTCCCAGTGTTGGAGGCGAAGAGAACGAATGTATTTTCATTGGCACCGAAGCTGTCCAGCTGAAATTAACCGTGTATGAAATGTGCTGAATATTACGGATGGCATCCGGGCCAAGAAAGACAGTTGGTCTCAAACCCCAGACCGCGCTCGCCTCGCTATCTTTCAGAACCGGTCTAACTTTGGCCCGCCGGCCCACGCCAGAACCTCCAGCTTGCTGAATCACACTTCTAATGAGTTGAGACGGGACGCTCAGGGTCAGGCGGGACCCCGATCCCAGACAAAAGCCCTGGACGTGCAGCTTTTGCACTCATTTTGAGTTCTGTTTCTTCCATTGGTGCATTTCCATTCAGGAAAACATGTTAATTCGTAATGTTGCAAAGCGCATCCATGCAAACATCAGGGTTTATTGGACTGAAAACCTTCCAGTTATACGATACTCAAAAGTATTCAAAAGTTTGGGGTCAAACAAACTAAATGATTATGTTTATTCAGCAAAGATGCATTAAAATGATGAAAAGCGACAGTAAAGACTTGCACTTTGTTACAAAAAAAAAAAAAGTTAAATACATAAATGCTGTTTATTTGAATTTTCTGTCCATCAAAGAATCCTAAAAAGAATGTGGTTTCTACAAAAATAGAAGCACAACTGTTTTCAACATTGATAATAATCAAAAATGTTTCTTGAGCATCAAATCATCATATTAGAATGACCATCAAATCATCATGTGACACTGAAGACTGGAGTAATGATGCTAAAAAAACAGCTTTGATCACAGGAATAAATTACACTTTACTATATATTCACATAGAAAACCGATATTTTAAAATGTAATAATATTTCATAATTTTTTTTTTGTATTTTTGATCAAATAAATGTAGCGTTGGTGAACTAAGCTTGTTTACGTCACAGAATAAAAAATAATAAAGGTAATTGGGACTTTTTATCTCACAATTGCTCTTTTTGCGTGATATAAAGTCAGAATTGCGTAATATAAAGTCAGAACTGTGAGAAATAAACTCACAATTCTGACTTTATAACATGCAATTGGGAGATATAAAGTGAGAATTGTATGATATATAGTCGCAAATGCGTGTTATAAAGTCAGAAGTGTGAGATGTAAACTTGCAATTCTGAGGAAAAATGTCAGTCTTTTTTTCCTTAGAACTGAACTTTATAACTCGCAAGTGTGAGTTTATATCTCACGAGATATATTTTAAGAGATAAAAAGTCGCAATTATCTTTTAAAGCAGTGGTTCTCAACCTCTCCTGCAGGGACCTGTTTTAACCCTGAAATGGCACACCTGATTCAATTAATGAGTAGTTATTAGAGTAGGAATTAGTCAATTAATCAATTAGTCAACTACTCATTAAGCCTTTAATTAATCGAATCAGGTGTGCCATTTCAGGGTTAAAACAGAAACATGGCCTGTCAGGGGGTCCCTGCAGGAGAGGTTGAGAACCACTGCTTTAAAGTGTTTGATTCTGTGGCGGAAACAAGCTTCCATAGTGAACTGAAGAGACTATTCATAAAGTCAGTTTTCTGCAATAACAGAAAATGATGCAAATGGGCCTTGAAACAAGCTTACATTACACCAGAACATGAATACAGCTGCTTTAAGAGTGAACCCATCTCACGTCGGGCTTCAATAACGGCCCAGAAAGAAAGTACACTCTCCTTCTAGTGCGTCTTATGAGACTTTTCATTAAGAACATGATCCCGTTCACCTGTGACACACACTCTCTCGTGTGTGTGTCCTTCACTGGGGTTTTTGCAGAACAGCCTGAATTGATGTTGTGACCTTGAAGTCAGCATTAATATCGCTTGCGTTTGATGCCGTGACTTTCAGCCGTGCTGTAATGACAAGACGAGAGGATTATAAGCGTTCGGAAAATCTTAATTCTTTTCGTAATTATCTTTTGGCCCGAAACCGTCGACAGTATGGTTTCCTTTAGGACTCATTATTTCCACCGCAGTGAAGTGATCTACAGAAGGGGTTTGGCGCTTAAAATTGATGGAGGGAAGCCAAAACCTCCAGCGCAAGGAACGAGAGAGTGGAAGGTGCAGCTCTTCAGAAAACTTTTACAAATTCTGTATGGCGAACCGGCGTGAGGTGATGAGAAACGCTGCACATGTGGGGCGATTGCGCTCTACGTTGTTATATTTGTATTTTTTTAAAGATTTGGAATAGAAATTCCTCCAGTGGTGGAGAAACAAAAAGAGACGCTGTGTTCAGCTTGTTCTATTGAAACTTTTTATTGAACAGATTCACTGATTCAGTTCATCACACACATATTTGCTTTATAGCACATATTCAATTAAAAGCTGATATGTTTTACCATGCATTCAACAAAGACAAACTAAGCTGTGTTCTAGTTGTTTTAATTTTTAAATGAGTGAGTTTCATTTATCCGCACAGTTACAACAGCTTAATATGTGGGAGAGCGTTGCTATAGAGAGTGACAATATTGTATTGCAATAGGTCAAAGTCAATAGCAAATCAAAAGTAGTTAGCACATCCTTTGTAATTGAAAAGGTTTAATGACAAAATATGGTTATGGTTACACTTAAAATAGTTACAAAATAGATGTATGAGATGATGATAAATTATACCATTAATTGTACCCAGCATATATGTAAAATGTTACGAGAGGGAGAGAGAGAGAAAGAGAGAGAGAGAGAGAGAGAGAGAGAGAGAGAGAGAGAGAGAGAGAGAGAGAGAGAGAAGAGGAGGTAAAGAGAGAGAGAGAGAGAGAGAGAGAGAGAGGGAGATGAGGTAAAGAGAGAGAGAGAGAAGAGGAGGTAGAGAGAGAGAGAGAGAGAGAGAGAGAGAGAGAAGAGGTAAAAAGAGAGAGAGAGAGAGAGAGAGAGAGAGAGAGAGAGAGAGAGAAGATGTAAAGAGAGAGAGAGAGAGATGAGGTAAAGAGAGAGAGAGAGAGAGAGAGAGAGAGAGAGAGAGAGAGAGAGAGAGAGAGAGAGAGAGAGAGAGAGAGAGAGAGAGAGAGAGAGAGAGAGAGAGAGAGAGAGAAGAGGTAAAGAGAAAGTGCACCAAGAAAGGGACCCCAGAGAATAAAAGAGAGCAACAGTTACAATCTTCTTTTATCCTTTCCCTGATCATGTGACTTTGACTCAAATGTGAGACATTCAAACTGACCAATCAGATCATGGCAACTTCCCCCATCGTACTAAAGGTGTGACAATTCATCGACCCCCGAAGTTCACACATCTAGGCCTACAGGCCTTGATCACTATCAGCTCCTCGGTGTCTTTAGGACTCCACATGGTCCTTGTGGTGAAAGAGGGAGTGGAAAACAGACAGTAAAGCAAATGTCTTTGTTCATTTAAAATATCTTGGATTATTTTCAATCCTACAATGTCAATGAATCGATTCACTGATTCATTTCCACGCATCACACTTTAGGGCTTTTTATAGCAAACACAAATTAGCCTGAAGTCTATTTGTTTTAGTTTTTAAGTTTGTTTAATTGGTAACACTTTACAATAAGATTCATTAGTTAACTCCATTAGTTAACATGAACTAAGAATGAACAATACCTCATCATTTATTAATCTTACTTAATATTAATTTCAACATTTACTAATACGTTATTTAAATCAAAGGTTGTATTTGTTAACATTAGTTAATGCACTGTGAACTAACATGAACAACATTTTTATTTTAATTAACAATAAAAAATGTATTAGCAATTAATACATATTGCTTATTGTTATTCATGTTAGTTAATACATTAACTATACAGTAACATTAACTAATAACATTAACTAACCGTTCAAGTTTAATGCTGTCGCCCCGATTGCGATTTTTCATTCTAAAACCTTCCTTCATAGAGTAAGGGCTGTATCTTGCACCCAGCACAATTGACTTTGTACACTGACGTATGTATCATTCCTATTTTCCCTCCACAGATGCACGCCGGTAAATTAGGGAATGAACTTGCGCTCCCGGGGGCGGTTCAGCGAAAAGAGGAGGCATGTTCCGGCGCAAACGTTCCCTGGTGCTATTTTGCAGTTTCAGAAAACAATTCCGCCACTGACCAGGAGAAACCTAGTCTAAAGTCAGTGGTGCGTTGCACATGTTATTCAGATGCTATTTATTTAATCTAGCTTACACATTTACCCAAATTATCATACGCGTGTTTAACTGAAGCTAATGTGGGTGTGTTTCTCCATCCCCAATGTCACTTCTCTGTGTTTTACGGCCCTGACGAGAACGTCGGTCTCCTCGGCTGTGAACCGCTCCTGGCAAATCCGCCGTTATAATAGCAATCCGCCATGGAACAAGCGCGCCTGCTCTTAAAGGGAATGTGAAATGATGCTCTGATTGGTTTATTTCACGTTACGCCCAAACCACACCTATGAGTAATGAAGCTACTTCAGACCAACACATTTTAGATTTGCGTCATTTGAGTCATTTATCCCGCCGGTATAATAGCAACAGCGCCGAGACCCGCCCACAAAGTTACTTGCATTTCTTGCTTGATACTTGCGTTTCAGATCGTTAAAATAGGGCCCTATGTCTCTAATTAAATTAATAATTAAAGTTTAAAAGTTATTGTTTTTTTAAGTAGCTTAAATATACTGAACTTTTTGTTCGTAACACACTGCAGCTAACAAGTTTTCCGTAAGATTTAGAAAGAAATACTAATTATAAACGGCTTGTTTCCTTTCAAAGTAGCTGGTAGAAAACAGCGGGTAAACGATATTAAACCATGAAACCTCCAGCTTGGTTTGTAATGAGCTGCGAAACACATGAGTTTCAGGTTGTTTTCCTGAGTGTGTGTCATATATCCGTGGCTGATCTGAAGCGCAGAGGTAGATAATGAAGTGTGTGTGAGATGAAGCGCTAATCATCGCAGCAGATTTCTGTTGCTCTCAGCGAGATGGTGAGGAGGACGCTGGCAGAAACCAGCAGAGCCCGTTCTGTTCACCTGGCACAATGAGAGGAAGACGTTCTGATGTGACGCTCAGATGTGGAAACAGGCCAACAGAAGATCTGAAACTTCACATCGCACATTTCACATAAACTTGACCTGTAAAAAATCTTTACAGAGACACTACAAGGGTTGTGCTAAACTCAGTATTGATCAATTGGCTAAACTTGTTTTTCTTCAATATGTTTGCTCTTAAAGCTTTTACACTTTTTCAACTTTAGATAGTGTTTATTGTTGCTGTTTGAGCATAAATAAGATCTGCAAGGTTACAAAGATTAAAGTCCACTCCAAAGGGAGATATTTTATTTAACAGAACTACAACGAACGGCTCGTTTGGACTACAATGCGACCATAGGACCATGGCTGCATCTGAAATCACATTAGGGCTTTGACTCCGAACTTTGTTATTTGAATATAATTCGAATATTTAAAAAAATTATGATATTCGAACGAATATTAGGCCGCCTTTAATATTCGAACCTGTTATGGGCATTATTTTTGGTAAATGTGTTTGCTTGTAAACGTTGTTTTCAATTCAGATTCCGAGGCTTTTTCACGGCTGGTGAAGTTGTGAATCACGAGCTCATTAGCAAGGCTATTATTGGTCATCTGGGCTCCGGTAGGTGACGTTAGCGTCCTGGTTAGCGCCTATTTTGTATACCAAAACAATGGCCGCACCAACGCCTACAACAACCACGCCTGACAAGGAGTTAGAAATCTACACTCCTGACAATTTGTGGCGCTACTTTGGGTTCCCAAAGAAACAGGGAAAAATCACGAGTAAGGACAAAGTGATGTGTAAAATATGTAGAACCAAACTCACATACCACGCGACGACCAGCGACATGAGAGCCCACCTGTCAACACTACATGATCCCGGCAAGCTGGAAGAGGAGGAGGGGGAGGAGGGGGAGGAGGAGGAGGAGGATGAGGAGGAGGAGGAGGAGGGGGAGGGATTGGGGGTGAGAATAAAATATTATTAATAAATATTCTAATATATTCTAATATTAATATTAATAAACAAATGAACTTCGAATATGATTTTTGGGCAAAAGTCAAAGCCCTAAATCACATACTCTATACTATGTACTATACAGTACAGTACTATACACTGTAAAAAAAAAAGTCGCTGCCTTAAATTTTTAAGAACAATTAACTTGGATGTTTAAGTTATTTAAACTTAAATAATAACTGACTTAAAAAACGAGTTGAATCTTGTATATCTTATAACTTTTTTTTTTAACCATGCATGTATTTGAAGTCCCCCTGTTGTGAAAATCCAGCTTTTAATGTTGTTTATATGTCTATGTGGTGTTTTTAATATGCTTTTAAGCACAAACAATGTGTAAATTCATAAGTCGACACCATTGCTGAGTATTTCCTCCTTAAAACTGCAGTGAACCAAAGACACGCTTTGAAATCGCTGGTGTTTCTGACGTCACAAACTACCTTGTAACCAATCAGATCAACGTGTGATCGTCAACCAGTGGATCTCTGAGCTGAGTGAGTGAGTGAGTGGAGGCAGGGCTCATTTGCATATTCATAGAACCGTGCATACTAAATGAGGCAAGGGTGTCGAGTTACATTAAAGATAATTTAAGGCATGAAGAATTTTTTTTCAAGGAAAAAATGTTTAAATATGTCATTTTGGTGATCAAAGATGAGTTTAAAGGGATAAAATGATTGACTACAGGGAGATTTTAAGTATTGAAGTTCCCTGGATTTCTTGTGCAACATCATGGTAACCACACACAAAACCCTCTTCAGAAAATAAAAGACTTGCCATTTATTTGCACTTTGGATTTCTATTTCATCTAAGACTGCAAAAAAAAAAAAAAAAACTTATATTTGTTTTAGAGATGTTTCCAAAAAGAACTGCAAAAAATTATAGTTCTGAAAATACTAATTCCATCTCATGTTCAGCTCTTAGTTTTCTGAAATATTGTGTATTTTGGAAACACTCACTCTTGTCTGGAAAGCCAAACCTCTCTCGTCTGGCAGTATCTCGGGACGGTTTTCAGAATCATATTTCCCGAAGAATGCTCTGTGGCTGCCATGAACTGACGAGAAAAGCCAACGTTAACGTCAAAGACATACGTAAAAGGATCAAATAAATAAATAGAACGAATAATAACATTTTGCATAGAGGTCAGACTCAAAGTGTGACATTAGATGAACGGATTTGTGATAATAGCTTGTGTGATTCTGCAACATGATTGGACAATATACTCACAATCAGCGTGTTCGTATTAACACGGCGAAATCCAATTTATAGAGATGATTTGCATGTCCTCAGACTGGCCATCTCATCTTCGGCTTATTGTTTTGTGTGATATCAGATGCAGGACCATTCAAATGAGCCTCAAAATATCATATTTGAGGTAACAGCAGCAAAAGAGAGCAATCAGTGAATGCGGCGACACGCGGACTGAAGGATCCTCTCCAGACCAGGACAACAAAGACATGATTGTTTTCTGAGAGAGTGGAAACAAACCATGACAACCGTGAGAGACGCTGAGGGGTTTTCACCCACCGCACGCTTCAAATATCACCTTATACCAGACCTGTACAGACCCAGAGACCGTCTATGACTGTAATACTTTGATAAATATTATTCTAGCAGGCTGAGCTAGTTTGTCGTTAAAGACAAACACTGTAAATACACATTCAGTGAAATCAAATCTGTTAGACTGTGACAGATTGAACTATGATCAGATTCATAGAAAACAGAGAGTGTGAAAACTGATGTAAAATCAATCAAAAGTCGCTTTTCTCTCTTCAGGTTCAGTGTACAGTAGTTATTGTACATTATCTTGGTAGAGAAGAAAGTGTTGCCCTAGATTCTCAATTCTGCCAAGTGTGCATCCACACTGATTCCTGAATATCAGTTGAATTTGTTTGGATGTATGTATGGATGTATGTATGGATGTATGTATGGATGTACAACGCATTCTCATCCTAGGGCGTCATATACTGACGCTTTTGACATTTCGTCTACATCGATGCATGGATGTATGTACGGATGCATGGATGTATGTACGTATGTATGCATGTATGTATGTACGTATGTATGTATGTATGTATGTATGTATGGATGGATGTATGTATGGATGTATGTATGTATGTATGTATGTATGTATGTATGTATGTATGTATGTATGTATGTATGTATGTATGTATGTATGTATGTATGGATGGATGGATGGATGGATGGATGGATGGATGGATGGATGGATGGATGGATGGATGGATGGATGGATGGATGGATGGATGGATGGATGTATGTATGTATGTATGTATGTATGTATGTATGTATGTATGTATGTATGTATGTATGTATGTATGTATGTATGTATGTATGGATGTATGTATGTATGGATGGATGGATGGATGGATGGATGGATGGATGGATGTATGTATGTATGTATGTATGTATGTATGTATGTATGTATGTATGTATGGATGGATGGATGGATGGATGGATGGATGGATGGATGGATGGATGGATGGATGGATGGATGGATGGATGGATGGATGGATGTATAGATGGATGGATGTATGTATGTATGGATGGATGAATGGATGAATGATGTATGGATGGATGTATGGATGCATGTATGTATGTATGTATGTATGTATGGATAGATGTATGTATGGATGGATGGATGTATATATGTATGTATGTACTGTATGTATGTATGTATGTATGTATGTATGTATGTATGTATGTATGTATGGACAGATGTATGGATGGATGTATGGATGGATGTATGGATGGATGTATGGATGTATGTATGTATGGATGTATGTATATATGTATGGATGTACTGTATGTATGTATGTATGTATGTATGGACAGATGTATGTATGTATGTATGTATGTATGGATGTATGTATGTATGTATGTATGTATGTATGGATGGATGGATGGATGGATGGATGGATGGATGGATGGATGGATGGATGGATGGATGGATGGATGGATGGATGGATGGATGGATGGATGGATGGATGGATGGATGGATGGACAGATGTATGTATGGATGTATGTATGTATGGATGGATGTATATATGTATGTATGTACTGTATGTATGTATGGACAGATGTATGTATGGATGGATGGATGTATGTATGTATGTATGTATGTATGTATGTATGTATGGATGGATGGATGGATGGATGGATGGATGGATGGATGCACGGATGGATGGATGGATGCACGGATGGATGCACGGATGGATGCACGGATGGATGCACGGATGGATGCACGGATGGATGGATAGATAGACAGATAGATCTGCTAAGAGCTTCCGACGCACCATGAATCTGAGAGAGAAAGTTTATCTGGAGAGATTAATAGCATTATGTTTATCATTTGTCAATCATCATTTTAAATAACTGCACAGTAATAATTACACTAATGTTTGATTATACTGATGATACACATTTTTGCAGATGACTATAATTACCTTTAAATAAGGCCTGTGTAAACGAATCTAATGACACAAGTCATTCGTTTAAAACGAGCCGCAAGAGTTTGGCAACTTGATTTCATTCCAGTCTGACTGCACAAGCAAGAGGAAAACGTTTAAAATCAGACGCTGAAATATGAAGCGTTCAGTAAAAGCTCTGTGCAGCAGATGATGAGAACGCAGGGATGGAAAATTCCTTCTGACAAAGATTCTGTGTTGAATTAGATGATAGAATTTAGCTGAGAGAAAAACAAACCAGCTTCTAAATGAAACGTTCATTTGCAGTTATCAAAGGAACAAAGACAAACATAAAGTGATTTATGCCCCCTTTTTTTTTTCATTGAAAAAAAAAATTAAAAGTAATTTTATCAGCATCAAATTATAACTGTGGAAAAGTTTTCCTTAATTACATTGAATCAATGTTTATGCAAATATAAAAACAGCAGTCAGAAATTGCTGTTTTGGTTTCCATTGTCTCTATTTAAATGCAGAGATTTAAAAGGAGCGAAACAGATCATGTTATTTCTCTAATGAGCTCCAAAACTCTGATGAGATTTTCATCATAATGGATGATTGATTTACAATTGTAATTAACCCTTTAACCCATTGCTTTAATTGTAAAGTTGTGTTTGAGGCAGAAGGACAGACAATGAAGGTGATTAAACTCATGACAAAATTCATTTGTTACATTAAAGGGATCCTCAAGTTGTTCTAAACCTGTATGAGTTTCTTTTTTCTATTATCTATGAAGATATTTCAAAGAATATGGGAATAACCAAACACTCCCAATTGACTTCCATAATAATTTGTCTATCTCTCTATCTGCATATTAGAATGATTTCTGAAGGATCATGTGACACTGAAGATTATGATTTACAGGAACGATTTGCATTTTAAAATATATTCACATAAAAAGCTATTTTAAGTTGTAAAAATGTTTCACTGTTTTACTGTTCAAATAAATGCAGCTTTGGTGAGCAGAAGAGACTTCTTCCAAAACCATTAAAATATCTTATCAGACAGCAAACTTTTGAACCTTCATGTCACATAAGGTTGTGTTTGCATATTAACATAAGCACAATGCATGACCTTAAAAATAATTAAAACTTAATTCAAATGTGCAGTGACCTGTGAATGTTCCTTCACTGTAAAAAACACAACTTGAAAAAAGTTGAAATGACTGATTTTGTTGTGTTGGTTCAGCAAAAATCCACTCTGTAAAAATCTTGTAAAAAAAAAAAAAAAAAATCTTAGTACTAATTCCCCCTCGCTTTTTCTTGTTGATTCAACTTTTGTAAATAACAGTTATATGAACTGAAAATAAGTTGTCTGTGACACACACAGACATCAAGAATCAACATATGAATCTCAACAATGGTGACATGTTTCATGCCACAATGCATGCTGAGAGCCATGATTTTAATACTATGGTGGCTCCCAGCATGCATTGCGGCATGAAACATGTCACCATTGTTGAGATTCATATGTTGATTCTTGATGTCTGTGTGTGTGTCAAAATAAACTTTTCCCTTATAATGTATTTTAAAATTAGAATTCAGAATGTCTGATCTGCTGCAAGAAAGCTTTGCTGGTAAAATATTAATAAAAAAAGAATACATTTTGGTCAGAAATAAGATTAGTGATTTATTCTAGTCTATAAGGCTGAAAACTTGATCATCTTGGTTTCTTTTTTGTTAGCAACAAATTATGTTTTGCTAAACACTGTTACAAAGACCACAAACTCACACAAAAAGCCAAGAGTCAAACTGCCCAACCAAAGGAAACGCTCATCACCAATATAGTGATGACCAAATGATTTCCAATAGACAATTTTTTTTTTTTTTGGCTCAACTACAAAAGATTTGTTACAGAATAGTTGCACCTCTCCAGAAGACAAATAATGTCAAGTTGACTCAACTAACCATTTTTTGTGTCACAGACAACTTATCTTCAGTTCATATAACTGTTATTTACAAAAGTTGAGTCAACAAGAAAAAGCTAGGGGAAATTAGTACTAAGATTTTTTATTTTTTTTTCTCAAGCTTATTTTTTTTTTTACAGTGTTAAGAGCTCTTAAAATTTTCTAAAAATAAAAATAAAGATATCTGATGACGTGTTTCGGGTTACTTTTACACCTGCCGTTCCTCAAAGGACTTTTCTAAATTTTCCACTAAAGCAACAAACACGACTTTACAAAGCCATACATATGATTTGTCTAAAAGTGCATCTGTGCAAATTCCCAGTATTGGTTTGTCCATGTTCCGACCGTAGAGGTTGAGCTTTCTGTGGGCGTTTACAGCAGTAATAAGCCTCATCCGTGTGTTCTTCCACGAGATGCATTAGAGCTGTCATTTGCACCGCAGAAATATGACGTCTACACACTAATGATTTGCAGAACTGTGTGAGGAGATGCCTTCCATGAATCACACAAATGCATTCTCGCATTCGCATTAGCAGAGTGAGATTTACGCTGCCGTGGTTATCATGCTAATGCATTGTAAGAACACAGTAAATCACTGTACTGCACATCTTAGCTCCACCCGGGTGATTTTCTCCATGTGCTGCTCGCGATTCACTTCTGTTTCTAATGCAAATGCACCAAAACACGACACTGCACTGTCCATATGAAACCACAGATTAATAGTGAGATTACAAAAGCTTTCACAGTCGAAACACAAATAAATACACAAAAAAGCCTCTAAATGATCAGCATGATCTGATAAACCGGTTGCACATAATCTAGTACTTCATGCCTTCTGTCGTCTAATTGATAGACTTTTTTATCACGTAAAAATCTTTAAGTATAATTGTACAAACATCCTCCTTCTGCTCATTTTCCAGGGGAAATCTTTACCGATTTCTATCGTAAATTAAAAAAATATATAAAAAATTAAACATATAACTTTGATGTTAGTAATATTTCAAGATGAACATTTACTGTACTGAAGAGACTTAGGTTCACTTGATTATTATTCTTTTTTATTTTATTTTTGTGTGAAAAATCATGAGTATCAAATATGATCGTCAGGCTTTTGAGGAAGATTTATTTGTTCATCTCTCAATCATCATTGCATTGTATTGCATTATATGTTTTAAAGAGCTTTGATCATACAACTATAGCATTAAAATAGCATCTTACTAAGACATGTTATTGGTGGATTTTGATATTAATATGCATTTTACGTAAGTATCTGCTGTATAAATTGATTTACATTACAAGCATCAGAATAGCATCTTACTCTTTGTCCATATAAATATCAGCATCTGCAGCAAATTGCATATTTTGTGCTCAGTTTGGGCCTCTGAATAAAACTGAGGGAGAATTTTCCTCCATATTCTCAATGCATCATCCTATATGATCCATAAAAGCAAATATAATCCTCAAAACAAAACAAAACACACACATATGCAAAAACAAAAATGTTGTCTAAAGGTTCGATAAACTGTTCCATTTCAAATGATTAGATTTTTCTGCCTATTATTTCATATTTTACAGGGTTTATGTTGTTAATAAAATTTGTATAGAGTTTTATCTTAAAAAAATGAAACGGTTAATTGAATGATAATGGGCTCATAGCTACATCATGTCAGAAAACAAGTAACATTAGCAAAATTGGTCCTAGAAAATCTCAGGCATTTGTGTTTCCATCTCCAAATCCATCCATCCAGAGCTCTGATCCTGATTAATCTCAAGAGGGGCTTTTTGTCACAATGGATCCACAGAGCAAAGTAACCTAGCAACAAATAACCACTATTACTATCTTGGAAATCATTTTGTTCCCCCCCGACGTCCAACACTCTTAAAAATAAAGGATCTTTGTTGGCATTGATGGTTCCATTAAGAACCTTTAACATGCATGGAACATTTTATTAAACAAAAGTTTCATTATAATAAAATAAGGTTCTTAAATTGTTCCTACACTAAGAAAAAAATGGTTCTTTTAAGGAACTGTTCACTTAAAGGTACTTTGAGGAACCAAAAATGGTTCTTCTATGGCATCACTGGCAAAATCCCCATTTTTGAGAGTGAACCTACAGGTTAACCACAGTGAAGGATTGTATGGGTGTTTCTTTGTTTTATGTCACCACATTCATAAAGTCACAGTCTGAAGTGTGCAAACAACATCAAATGTTGCTATTTATGTTTGACTCAAACCTTCATTCAGCGTCATGCTGTTCAAAATACATGTCTGAACTTCTCTTTTTCATTCAACGACACACTTGCACTGATAAAAACATAGACATTTAAGGTGAAGTTCATAACATCTACAGGCTCATATCAATTAAATGAGATTGTAATATGTTTCCAACCCCATGTCATTCAACATGTGGCAGGAATGAGACAGCATGGCGGTCTAAATCGGCCAGTATAGGAAAGAGGAAATCCAGATGTTTGGCTTCCTCACATGAATATATTTATCTGCCATACTGTTTAAATTCAGCACAAGAGCCAAAGTGAACACAAAGAGAGAGTAATAATGAGCAGAGAATCTGATACGCAGCAGATTCATCTCAGAGCGGCTAAAAGCTTCAGAATGAACACAGATGTACAGTGTGAATTTGAGAGCTCACACATTACATGGAAATCAGATTAAGGCAAAGTATTATAATCATTTGTACATCTACTGGTTAGTTTCACACCTTGTCTTTCTCGCACACTGGATTGGCCAATCAGTTGTGTTCGTAGAGACGCCTCTAGTGGTTGATGTTAGTAACACATGCTATTTCTTCTGTATGAACACATGCATCTTTTAAAAATAAAGTTTCCAAATGAGGATTTGCCATGGAAGAACCATTTTTGGAAAAAACTTCAGTTCTTCTATACTGTTCTATCAGTTCTAAAAAGAACCTTTTCTTTTTGTGTGTGTATGTGTGAAGAACATTTAAAGTATCTAAAGAACCTTTTGTCCATTTGAAAGGTTATGTGGATGTTAAAGGTTCTTCATGGAACCTTCAATGCCAGTAAAGAACCTTTACTTTTAAGACTCTTACCTCTCAGTTGGTCCTTCAGGGTTTCGTGGAGTGCTGAAGTGTCTAAGTCACAACATCTAGCTACTGGAGTGCCTCAGGGCTCGGTGCTGGGACCACTTCTCTTCTCCATCTACATGACATCACTAGGATCTGTCATTCAGAAACATGGTTTTTCCAATCACTGCAAAAAAAAAAAAGAAGCTTCGTTAGCCAACTGTGGTCGCAAGCTCTGTCGTTATCAGCAGTTCAATGATTCAGTGTTTCCCGAAACCGTCGTTCTAACGAACATTCGCAAACAGCATCACAAAGTTGTGTGTTTGGAATGACAGATCTCGACCTGTGGTTAGAAGCAGAGTTTCTTGTTAATATTACATATGGACTCAATAAATCATGATTTTGAGCAAAATAAGCAAGCTGACATTCAATACAACCTGTATCTTTTATTTAGAATACATACATTTACGTCATTTTACGTTTGTCAAAAGATTTAAAGCGTTGTTTTTGAAGAGTGCGCATGTGCAAACGTGCTCTAGTACGTAAGAACTATGATTGAATCTTGAAATAAAGCAAAATAACTGAGAAAAATGTGAAATATTCCAAATATTGTCAGTAATTTATAGCAAAAATTGGGCATTAATTCGATCTCAAACAGATTAATTAAAAGAAGTTATTATTCCACCACGTGCGTGATTAACCAACGTGGTTGAACAACCACTTCTACTTAAGCTACTTTATGTCTTCAACTATACTTCGTACTATGGTAGTTAAGCAGCGAGTTACGGCGTTGTACGGGAAACACAACCCAGACTGGACGAGACGCACGTCACATCTCTCTTCATAAAATCGCACTGGTTGCCAATTGCTTCTAGTATCAAATTCAAGGCACTGATGTTTGCCTACAGAACAACCACTGGCTCTGAATCCTTATACCTAAACTCACTACTACAGGCCTACGGGTTTTGTATTGTTGGATTGATTGTTTCGATTGCTCTTCTCATTTGTAAGTCGCTTAGGATAAAAGCGTCTGCTAAATGATTAAAGTTAAATGTGAGAGTGTACTTTTAAAACCCTTTGTTTAAACATCCACCTCAGGATAGTTTCAATGATCGTGCTTTTCTTCTAGAGGACTAGTTTAAGCACGCGAGTTGAGCTTCTGTAAGAAAGTGGCTGTTTAGAGCATGCATGTAAATGCACACCTTTCTTGCGTTTAGCACAAGGACACACACACACACACACACACACAATACTGTGCAATTCTGAGCTTTAAAGTGATAAATATTGAGGCGAGAGAAGTCTTGATGGATCCACTGCTGGAGCGAACAGGACAGACCAGTGAAGGGGAAATGGATACATGACAGAAAGCTGGTGATCTGAGACATGAGAGGCAGTGGTCAGGACTAGACAGAAATCAATACGAGAACAGCGGCCATTTAAGACTGCCAGAGAAAGACATTGGATTTGCATTATTCATGCAAAGACAATTGTTTAATCCATTTTAGGGGCGTAATTATATCTAATTGTGCTGTGGACAGAGCAAAGCTGAAACGAATGGCTGTAGGTTTATTGAGCTATGCTTGAAGTGTAAACACTGTAAAATTGAATTTTGAAAGAGTATGTTTGTCTTGTTTTCCAGTAAAAACGTCTACACATCCTTAAAACTAAATAAATTGACCTGAAAATCAAATATGCACAAGACACAAGAGGCTTGTTTTCCAAGAATGTATCAACATTCTGTATAAATGCATTTTGTTTCCTAGTTCTTCTGCCAGGGCAAAAGACAAATTACAGGTGAATTTATCTTGTCTCTAGGATGTTTAGATATCGATTCAGATGTGCTTTTTTACAGCGAATATAGAAATAGCTGAGAAAACATTTATACTAGATTAATGGCTTGGGTTTGATATGTAATAATTCTTCACAATCTTTGTATTTGCACTATGTTGCCACTGTTCTATTTTAATTTCAAACCCTGTCAACCTATAACCTCCCTTGTCAATGCAATCTGGTCACGTGACTCTCCTGCAGGTGAACTCTGACCCCTCTGTGCAGGTCAGTGCTTTTAAATTGGTTCCACGTCACCTGTCATAGTGCTACTGTCAGAAACCTGTGAGCAGATGGTAGGATAAGATACAGTAAACAGTCTCAATAAAAAAATCTCTCATAATCAGGTTTCAAAATGCATACCGGTAAGCATGTGAGTTCTGTAAATACATGACAATTCAACATCATGTTGTTCCAAATTATGTTTCCACACAAA
>NC_138737.1:1672570-1679445 GCF_965113295.1 Leuciscus leuciscus
ATATAACAATACAATATATAGGGTGTGATTTTACCTCTAAAATTCTGCATATTGACACAAAATAATAACTGCAAATCCAGCTTTCTCTGCCTGGATCCAGTTGTTTCTGTGAATCGCAGCGATTCATTTTCTTCTTCTGCTCAGATTTCTTGTCAAATCTAGCTGTAGTAAATCTCAAAGCTCTTTCCCGTTTTAAATGTGTTTAGTGTGTTTTTCACGCTGAAAACTAAAGCTGCCACTCAGTGTGTGTGACCGCAGTCACTCCGGCCGAAGGTGAAATCACACACATACACACCATTCTTGTTTTTCAATGGAATATTGCAGTACTTATTCTAAATTGATGTTCCTGGTGATCTTGAATCAGAATAAGTTCCTCTTGCAGCATCTCTTCTCTTCTCTGATGATGTGGGCGGGGCAACCTGTCACTCACATGAGATCAGCCAATAGCAAACCACAACCATCCAATCAATTCCACACGGACAAAATCAAGCCCCGCCCACATTTGTTCTCGTTCCAGAAGCGTTTCACCCGGATATACGGCATAATAGGGGAGAAAAGACGATCACAGCTTCCATTTCATGCTGACTCTAATGAAATTAGATTAGATTTACATCAATTCTCCTCAAGTTAACCGTAACCTTAGCAGAGAATCGCATTAACTATCAACGTGATCCCACTAAACACAAATGTTTTATCATTTCAAATCCAACTAACAACAATCTCAACCTCAATTTAAAAAAGAAAAAGAAAAATCAAACACTGACAATCAGGTTGCAAAATGCATTATCGAAATTTTTTTCTGAAACGCAAACTCAGCAAATATAAAATACATTAAAGGGATTAAAAAAAGACAATTCTGTCAATAAAAGTAAAGCACCATAAAAAATACATAAAAATTCCCTAAACAATATTTCTAGTTTTTGAAAGACCAGATCATATGAGAAACTGATCAATATTTAAACTTTATTCAATAAAAACGTGTTCATTTATTTTAGTTCATTGCACTGAACTCAATGAAAAGAGGAAGACAAGGAGAAAACTTAAACTACTCATTTTATGGTGCTTTTTGTCCTTTTTGAAGCTTGAATCCTGCAGTCTCCTTTCATTGTATAGAAAAGAGGAGCGTGAATATAGAAATTTAGAAGGAATTTTAGGCTGATTTGGCAGTTGCTTCCAGAACGGTGGGTCCATTAAAACTCATCCAGTCATCTGTCTCTTTCTCTCAGTTTATTTAACACAGAGGAGGAGATATTTCCCATTGATGACAAGTGCTGGTAATTATTGGTTTCTAATAAAACCATAAATCAAGTCACATTGCAAGGTAGCCTAATTTTCTACAGTGAACATGCTGCCTCTTTCTGTGAAATATGAACAAATTCATCAGGTTTGGAAGAACACAAGGATGAGCAAATGATAACAGAATGTTCATTTCCACATGAGCTATTCCTGAAAGGTTAGAAAGGATTTGAAGGCAAAGCGAACAAACAAACTTGTCAGAAGTTTTGCATCACTTTTCAACAGAGTGTTTGTGTGTCTTTCAAATAAATGCCATTTGCTTTGACATTTTGTTATCAAATGCAATGAAAAAAGTCTGACTTTTCTGGGGCCACTGTAGATTTAGCTTTATATGCTTAAATGCATTGCATAACTAAAAGTACTCATAAATTACACACACAAAAAAAAAGAAAGTTTTGGTCAAATGTTAGAATGTCAGAACATCTGATGCATCTGATGATGTCTTTGTCTCGGTCGTAGCTGCTCTTTTGCTGTCCGATCTCCTGTGGCGTCTGTGAAGAGACACAGAAGATTGAATCTCACCTTGCAAAACTCTTCTAAGGCACGTTACATCACTTCACCGGGATGTTTTGGCTTTCACACGGAGCACAACACGCTGTGGCCATATGCTTCTCCAGGTGGAGGAGGCGTCCAGGCAACAGCGCCAAAGCAGCGGGAACGTTTCCTCACAAATTAGAGCATCTCTCCAGCCGAAGGTTCAAGCAGAACAATCCACTCCTCTCTGAAACAAAGCAAAACAGTGATTATTTACTTCCTCTAACAATGAGAAAGAGCAGAGCAGCCGAAAGCAAAGCGAGTGTTTCCGCTGAGAACCGATGCCCATTAATAACACAAACTACGTGACCCCGAGATCACAGTATGATTTTAGTTGATTTCTTCTGCATTAGCTGAATATTAGGTCATGCAAAGGAACAAACTAGTCATGTTTCTGGAAGTGGACATTAAGACAAATATTACTCCTTGATTTCCATGTTGTAGATACATGATTTTCAAATCTACACATGTATCTAATCATTTCTGGACAGTAGCCCAGACAGAAACACGTGGATTTGAATCAAGCTCTGAAGTAAAAGCTAAAGCTCCGATCTGGACCTGTCTTTGCATTTATTCACTAAATTATGGCCATTTTCTACATTTTATTCTAATGACTTTTATTGATGATTTGGAAGTGCTGATCCAGTCATTTGCATTCAGACCGACAGAGAATCATACGAAACTGTCATTAAGGCGCTTAAACGTGTGAACGATCAACTTAATTTGCATTATAAAATTGTAAATATGGTATATTTTATACATCATTAGCGCTCTTATAAATGTCAGTCCTCAAGAATATTTCACTAGATAAATGCCAAGTTTTCCATGTTTATGGCAGCAAGTTTAACATTTCAAGCCCAGAAAATCACTGTTGAGTTTCAAGTGGCCATTTAATTGGTGGTACAGTAGGTGGCATCCAAATGCATTAAAGTAGCATACTCGATCATTTTTCAGTCTCTCATTACTAATATATAATGAGCAGTTAACATTAGTATAGAAGCTTATTTCCGCCATGGAATAAAAACTATAGAAGGACATTGCGACTTTTTCTCAGAATTGCAAGAAGAGAGAAAAAGTCAGAAATGTGAGATGTAAACTCAGTATTCTGGGGAAAAGTCAGAAGTGTGAGAAAAAGTCAGAATCGTTGTGAGATATAAACTCATTTAAAAATTCAGAAGTGCGAGATGTAAATTCAGAATTCCGAGAAAAAGTCAAAATTGTGAAATATAAACTTAGAATTCCAAGAGAGAGAAAAAAAAAACAGAAATGTGAGATGTGAGATGTAAACTCAGAATTCCGGGAAAAATTCAAAAGTGCGAAATGTAAATTCAGAATTCCGAGAAAAAGTCAAAATTGTGAAATATAAACTTAGAATTCCGAGAGAGAAAAAAACTGAAATGTGAGATGTAAACTCAGAATTCCGGGAAAAATTCAAAAGTGCGAAATGTAAATTCAGAATTCCGAGAAAAAGTCAAAATTGTGAAATATAAATTCAGAATTCCGAGAAAGTCAAAATTGTAAAATATAAACTTAGAATTCTGAGAGAAAAGGTCATAATTGTGAGATATAAACTCAGAAAAAAGTGGAATTCGAGAGAAAAAGTTAATGTGTGAAAAAAGTATGTTTTTTCCAAGAGAAAAAGTCCAAATTAAGAGATGGAAACACAAAATTCTGAGAAAAAAAAAAAACCTCAGAATTGTTAGATAAAAAGTCAATTACCTTTTTTATTTTTTTATTAAGGCGGAAACAAGCTTCCCTCGGAGCTCAACCACTCGATCTTACAGTGCAGAAAATAACAAGCCCTTTTTGCATTGGGCTGGAAAAAATGTTTCATGACACCTACTTAATACAATGGATTTTCCCCCCATCTGCAGGATCTGTGTCCAATTTTTTAGTGCAATTGAAAAATGGCCCAGGAAGTCCTTCAGAAGTGCACCATGACTCCCGAGCCACAAATATGCGGTGAGCTGCTTTTAGGATCGACTCTCTGCTGCAGGACGGAATGCACACGGATCTAAATATGGAAAGAGCACAAATAATGAAGTGCAGCTGGGGTTCAGCTCCCATGCCACGAGCTGCTATTGTTGCCGGGACGTTTTTTGAGGCATTTATTCTGAGAAACACATCAAAACGGGTCTCGCACCGCACCTTCATTAGAGCAGGCCGGCGTTCCGTATCGGTGGAGAAACCGGATCTCCAGACGCCCTTATCCAACACTGAGGATGAAGAGACTTTCAACTTCTGCGGGAGGAAGGACATCTGTGTGGGCTTCAATGTCAACTCAGAATTCCGAGAAAAAGTCAGAATTGTGAGACGTAAACTCAGAATTCCAAAAGAAAGTCCGAATTGTGAGACATAAACTCAGAATTCTGAGAAAAAGTTAGAAGTGCGAGACATAAACTCAGAATTCCGAGAGAAAAAGTCAGAAGAGTGAAATAAAAACTCAGAATTCTGAGGAAAAAAGTCAGAATTGTAAAATGTAAACTCAGAATTCCAAGAAAAAGTCAAAACTGTAAAATGTAAACTCAGAATTCCGAGAAAAATTGTCAGAAGAGCAAGAGAAAAACTCAGAATTCCGAGGAAAATAGTCAGAAGAGCGAGAGAAAAAGTCAGAATTCCGAGGAAAAAAGGCAGAATTGTGAGATGTAAACTCAGAATTCCGAGAAAAAGTCAAAACTGTAAAATGTAAACTCAGAATTCAGAGAAAAAGTCAAAACTGTAAAATGTAAACTCAGAATTCCGAGAAAAAGTCAGAATTGTGAGAAAAAGTTAGAAGTGCGAGACATAAACTCAGAATTCCGAGAGAAAAAGTCAGAAGAGCGAGATAAAAACTCTGAATTCCGAGGAAAAAAGTCAGAATTGTAAAATGTAAACTCAGAATTCCGAGAAAAAGTCAAAACTGTAAAATGTAAACTCAGAATTCCGAGAAAAAGTCAGAAGTGCGAAATGTAAACACAAAATTCCGTGAGAAAAAGCCATAATTAAGATATTAAGATAAAAAAACTGAGAATTGAGAGATAAAAATACGTTTTTTGAGGCATTTATTCGGAGAAACATCAAAACGGGTCTCGCATCGCACCTTCATTAGAGCAGGCCGGCGTTTCCTATCGAAATCTGTAGAAACCGGATCTCCAGACGCCCCTTATCCAACACTGAGGATGAAGAGACTCTCGACATCTGTGTGGGCTTCGCTGTGGCCCATGATTAATAGAGTAAAGGTGAAGGGACGAGACACCTTTGGCTCGGCGGATCTTAATGCCGAACATGAGCTATTCCCATCGGACCCACCGCAAAGACACACTGCATCTAATGAGGGCAGGACTGAGTTCAGGTT
This sequence comes from Leuciscus leuciscus, assembly GCF_965113295.1. Classification (NCBI taxonomy): domain Eukaryota; kingdom Metazoa; phylum Chordata; class Actinopteri; order Cypriniformes; family Leuciscidae; genus Leuciscus; species Leuciscus leuciscus. Next base: position 1,677,735 of record NC_138737.1, read on the forward strand.
CAGGCTGTGAGGTAATTCTGACTCCATCAGAGAACTTCTATGGTGCAAATTGACCATAGAAACCGCGGCTGGGTGAACATTTTTGGGAAAAAATGGGAAAATAGGAAACATTAAACAGAGTCATGAGAGCTACTACAGCTCCTCTATAACATCATTCACTAAAACAGATGTAACACAAGCTACAAAATCCCTACATTTCCCATTATTGGGAAATGTTACACAGGTATCGGAACAATGATACAGTATAAAGGTCAATATTACAAAAACTGGAAAAAAAATATTTTCTTTATTTGAATTTGTGTTGGTCAAACTCATATGTTGATATTTCACAGAATCATATTGGGTTTTTTTTTTTTCATGAAATCAGATATTCTAAATAATCTTAATGCATATTTAACATACAACAAGTTGCCAAGTCTGTCAAAAATAAATAAATAAAATAATCTTAAACTAGATTATTGATATATGTAATATGATTTGATGTATGTTACATGATAGATATATGATTTGTGCTCTGTTTCAAGTCTTCTGAAGTAATTTGATGCTTCATGTGAGAAACAGACTCACATTTAAGACACTAATCAACAAAATGTTCATCAATACTGTGCTGAAATACTGTTTTAATTGTGATATATTGCACAACTACTGTTATGATTCATTTATGGTGCTGTTTTGGTTCTTTATGGAGCTTTACAGCTGTGGTCACTTTGGTCTACAATTGTATACTTCAAAAACAGAAAAATAATAAGAACAGAATACAGGTTTGGAACGACATGTGGGTGAGAAAATAATAACAGAATTTACATTTCTGGGTGAACTACACTGCAAAAAAACACTTTATGAGTTTTAAATTTTTTAACCAGGCTTATTAACTAAAACTGTAACCATAACAAACGTAATACTTTTAATACAAACATTAAGTGAACTAAAATGTAAATTATTTTATTTTAGCTATAGTAGCCACGGCTCATTTTTGTTTAGTTTAAATTGAAGTACTAAAATTACTAAAACGAAATAAACTAAAAGTTAAAAATAAAACTTGATAAATATAGACATGTGTAAAAAAAAAGACAAAAACACACAACAAAAAAATACTAATATTTATCTCAAATTAAAATGAAAACAGAAAAACTAAGAATAAAATACAAATAAATATATTAACTAAACCTTTAGTATATCAATGAAAACAAAATATCTAATCCCTTAAAACAAGAACAATTCATTTGAGAAGCAACAATGAATATAATAAGACTTGTTTTTAGATTAATACAATTTAATTTAATTTACTTTAATTTAAGTGTATTTTGTCTTATTACACCGACAGATTTTTCACTTGTTTGTTTCACTTTTACTTGTGGCATACAAGATAAAACACTCATAATAAAACACAGTCTATGAAGTCAACACTTATGTAGTGCTGCTTATTAAGTAAATCAATCTTGTTTCAAAGATTTTTAAATATTTAAACGGTAAAATTTTATAAAAACGTAAAAATTCCAAAAATACGTTTTTTTTTCGTTTTTTTTTTTTTTCAGTGCATTCCTAAGGTTGCTCTGTTTCCCTAAACGAATCCCTAATTTCCAGATTATTTGTGCACCCAAGCATCTGCTCATATAAAAACGCCTGTATCTTTACCTTATCCTCTGTAAGCCTCAGGAAATGGCTTTTGTGCTCCAACAGACAAGACACGGATCCTGCAGCACAGCATCTG
>NC_138737.1:1679645-1684645 GCF_965113295.1 Leuciscus leuciscus
GTTCCGACCGTAGAGGTTGAGCTTTCTGTGGGCGTTTACAGCAGTAATAAGCCTCATCCGTGTGTTCTTCCACGAGATGCATTAGAGCTGTCATTTGCACCGCAGAAATATGACGTCTACACACTAATGATTTGCAGAACTGTGTGAGGAGATGCCTTCCATGAATCACACAAATGCATTCTCGCATTCGCATTAGCAGAGTGAGATTTACGCTGCCGTGGTTATCATGCTAATGCATTGTAAGAACACAGTAAATCACTGTACTGCACATCTTAGCTCCACCCGGGTGATTTTCTCCATGTGCTGCTCGCGATTCACTTCTGTTTCTAATGCAAATGCACCAAAACACGACACTGCACTGTCCATATGAAACCACAGATTAATAGTGAGATTACAAAAGCTTTCACAGTCGAAACACAAATAAATACACAAAAAAGCCTCTAAATGATCAGCATGATCTGATAAACCGGTTGCACATAATCTAGTACTTCATGCCTTCTGTCGTCTAATTGATAGACTTTTTTATCACGTAAAAATCTTTAAGTATAATTGTACAAACATCCTCCTTCTGCTCATTTTCCAGGGGAAATCTTTACCGATTTCTATCGTAAATTAAAAAAATATATAAAAAATTAAACATATAACTTTGATGTTAGTAATATTTCAAGATGAACATTTACTGTACTGAAGAGACTTAGGTTCACTTGATTATTATTCTTTTTTATTTTATTTTTGTGTGAAAAATCATGAGTATCAAATATGATCGTCAGGCTTTTGAGGAAGATTTATTTGTTCATCTCTCAATCATCATTGCATTGTATTGCATTATATGTTTTAAAGAGCTTTGATCATACAACTATAGCATTAAAATAGCATCTTACTAAGACATGTTATTGGTGGATTTTGATATTAATATGCATTTTACGTAAGTATCTGCTGTATAAATTGATTTACATTACAAGCATCAGAATAGCATCTTACTCTTTGTCCATATAAATATCAGCATCTGCAGCAAATTGCATATTTTGTGCTCAGTTTGGGCCTCTGAATAAAACTGAGGGAGAATTTTCCTCCATATTCTCAATGCATCATCCTATATGATCCATAAAAGCAAATATAATCCTCAAAACAAAACAAAACACACACATATGCAAAAACAAAAATGTTGTCTAAAGGTTCGATAAACTGTTCCATTTCAAATGATTAGATTTTTCTGCCTATTATTTCATATTTTACAGGGTTTATGTTGTTAATAAAATTTGTATAGAGTTTTATCTTAAAAAAATGAAACGGTTAATTGAATGATAATGGGCTCATAGCTACATCATGTCAGAAAACAAGTAACATTAGCAAAATTGGTCCTAGAAAATCTCAGGCATTTGTGTTTCCATCTCCAAATCCATCCATCCAGAGCTCTGATCCTGATTAATCTCAAGAGGGGCTTTTTGTCACAATGGATCCACAGAGCAAAGTAACCTAGCAACAAATAACCACTATTACTATCTTGGAAATCATTTTGTTCCCCCCCGACGTCCAACACTCTTAAAAATAAAGGATCTTTGTTGGCATTGATGGTTCCATTAAGAACCTTTAACATGCATGGAACATTTTATTAAACAAAAGTTTCATTATAATAAAATAAGGTTCTTAAATTGTTCCTACACTAAGAAAAAAATGGTTCTTTTAAGGAACTGTTCACTTAAAGGTACTTTGAGGAACCAAAAATGGTTCTTCTATGGCATCACTGGCAAAATCCCCATTTTTGAGAGTGAACCTACAGGTTAACCACAGTGAAGGATTGTATGGGTGTTTCTTTGTTTTATGTCACCACATTCATAAAGTCACAGTCTGAAGTGTGCAAACAACATCAAATGTTGCTATTTATGTTTGACTCAAACCTTCATTCAGCGTCATGCTGTTCAAAATACATGTCTGAACTTCTCTTTTTCATTCAACGACACACTTGCACTGATAAAAACATAGACATTTAAGGTGAAGTTCATAACATCTACAGGCTCATATCAATTAAATGAGATTGTAATATGTTTCCAACCCCATGTCATTCAACATGTGGCAGGAATGAGACAGCATGGCGGTCTAAATCGGCCAGTATAGGAAAGAGGAAATCCAGATGTTTGGCTTCCTCACATGAATATATTTATCTGCCATACTGTTTAAATTCAGCACAAGAGCCAAAGTGAACACAAAGAGAGAGTAATAATGAGCAGAGAATCTGATACGCAGCAGATTCATCTCAGAGCGGCTAAAAGCTTCAGAATGAACACAGATGTACAGTGTGAATTTGAGAGCTCACACATTACATGGAAATCAGATTAAGGCAAAGTATTATAATCATTTGTACATCTACTGGTTAGTTTCACACCTTGTCTTTCTCGCACACTGGATTGGCCAATCAGTTGTGTTCGTAGAGACGCCTCTAGTGGTTGATGTTAGTAACACATGCTATTTCTTCTGTATGAACACATGCATCTTTTAAAAATAAAGTTTCCAAATGAGGATTTGCCATGGAAGAACCATTTTTGGAAAAAACTTCAGTTCTTCTATACTGTTCTATCAGTTCTAAAAAGAACCTTTTCTTTTTGTGTGTGTATGTGTGAAGAACATTTAAAGTATCTAAAGAACCTTTTGTCCATTTGAAAGGTTATGTGGATGTTAAAGGTTCTTCATGGAACCTTCAATGCCAGTAAAGAACCTTTACTTTTAAGACTCTTACCTCTCAGTTGGTCCTTCAGGGTTTCGTGGAGTGCTGAAGTGTCTAAGTCACAACATCTAGCTACTGGAGTGCCTCAGGGCTCGGTGCTGGGACCACTTCTCTTCTCCATCTACATGACATCACTAGGATCTGTCATTCAGAAACATGGTTTTTCCAATCACTGCAAAAAAAAAAAAGAAGCTTCGTTAGCCAACTGTGGTCGCAAGCTCTGTCGTTATCAGCAGTTCAATGATTCAGTGTTTCCCGAAACCGTCGTTCTAACGAACATTCGCAAACAGCATCACAAAGTTGTGTGTTTGGAATGACAGATCTCGACCTGTGGTTAGAAGCAGAGTTTCTTGTTAATATTACATATGGACTCAATAAATCATGATTTTGAGCAAAATAAGCAAGCTGACATTCAATACAACCTGTATCTTTTATTTAGAATACATACATTTACGTCATTTTACGTTTGTCAAAAGATTTAAAGCGTTGTTTTTGAAGAGTGCGCATGTGCAAACGTGCTCTAGTACGTAAGAACTATGATTGAATCTTGAAATAAAGCAAAATAACTGAGAAAAATGTGATATATTCCAAATATTGTCAGTAATTTATAGCAAAAATTGGGCATTAATTCGATCTCAAACAGATTAATTAAAAGAAGTTATTATTCCACCACGTGCGTGATTAACCAACGTGGTTGAACAACCACTTCTACTTAAGCTACTTTATGTCTTCAACTATACTTCGTACTATGGTAGTTAAGCAGCGAGTTACGGCGTTGTACGGGAAACACAACCCAGACTGGACGAGACGCACGTCACATCTCTCTTCATAAAATCGCACTGGTTGCCAATTGCTTCTAGTATCAAATTCAAGGCACTGATGTTTGCCTACAGAACAACCACTGGCTCTGAATCCTTATACCTAAACTCACTACTACAGGCCTACGGGTTTTGTATTGTTGGATTGATTGTTTCGATTGCTCTTCTCATTTGTAAGTCGCTTAGGATAAAAGCGTCTGCTAAATGATTAAAGTTAAATGTGAGAGTGTACTTTTAAAACCCTTTGTTTAAACATCCACCTCAGGATAGTTTCAATGATCGTGCTTTTCTTCTAGAGGACTAGTTTAAGCACGCGAGTTGAGCTTCTGTAAGAAAGTGGCTGTTTAGAGCATGCATGTAAATGCACACCTTTCTTGCGTTTAGCACAAGGACACACACACACACACACACACACACACACAATACTGTGCAATTCTGAGCTTTAAAGTGATAAATATTGAGGCGAGAGAAGTCTTGATGGATCCACTGCTGGAGCGAACAGGACAGACCAGTGAAGGGGAAATGGATACATGACAGAAAGCTGGTGATCTGAGACATGAGAGGCAGTGGTCAGGACTAGACAGAAATCAATACGAGAACAGCGGCCATTTAAGACTGCCAGAGAAAGACATTGGATTTGCATTATTCATGCAAAGACAATTGTTTAATCCATTTTAGGGGCGTAATTATATCTAATTGTGCTGTGGACAGAGCAAAGCTGAAACGAATGGCTGTAGGTTTATTGAGCTATGCTTGAAGTGTAAACACTGTAAAATTGAATTTTGAAAGAGTATGTTTGTCTTGTTTTCCAGTAAAAACGTCTACACATCCTTAAAACTAAATAAATTGACCTGAAAATCAAATATGCACAAGACACAAGAGGCTTGTTTTCCAAGAATGTATCAACATTCTGTATAAATGCATTTTGTTTCCTAGTTCTTCTGCCGGGGAAAAAGACAAATTACAGGTGAATTTATCTTGTCTCTAGGATGTTTAGATATCGATTCAGATGTGCTTTTTTACAGCGAATATAGAAATAGCTGAGAAAACATTTATACTAGATTAATGGCTTGGGTTTGATATGTAATAATTCTTCACAATCTTTGTATTTGCACTATGTTGCCACTGTTCTATTTTAATTTCAAACCCTGTCAACCTATAACCTCCCTTGTCAATGCAATCTGGTCACGTGACTCTCCTGCAGGTGAACTCTGACCCCTCTGTGCAGGTCAGTGCTTTTAAATTGGTTCCACGTCACCTGTCATAGTGCTACTGTCAGAAACCTGTGAGCAGATGGTAGGATAAGATACAGTAAACAGTCTCAATAAAAAAATCTCTCATAATCAGGTTTCAAAATGCATACCGGTAAGCATGTGAGTTCTGTAAATACATGACAATTCAACATCATGTTGTTCCAAATTATGTTTCCACACAAAGAAAGTGGATGAAAATAACAATCT
>NC_138737.1:1689645-1717145 GCF_965113295.1 Leuciscus leuciscus
AATGGTAAATATTAAATTGATGAGTTGTCAATACAATATATAACAATACAATATATAGGGTGTGATTTTACCTCTAAAATTCTGCATATTGACACAAAATAATAACTGCAAATCCAGCTTTCTCTGCCTGGATCCAGTTGTTTCTGTGAATCGCAGCGATTCATTTTCTTCTTCTGCTCAGATTTCTTGTCAAATCTAGCTGTAGTAAATCTCAAAGCTCTTTCCCGTTTTAAATGTGTTTAGTGTGTTTTTCACGCTGAAAACTAAAGCTGCCACTCAGTGTGTGTGACCGCAGTCACTCCGGCCGAAGGTGAAATCACACACATACACACCATTCTTGTTTTTCAATGGAATATTGCAGTACTTATTCTAAATTGATGTTCCTGGTGATCTTGAATCAGAATAAGTTCCTCTTGCAGCATCTCTTCTCTTCTCTGATGATGTGGGCGGGGCAACCTGTCACTCACATGAGATCAGCCAATAGCAAACCACAACCATCCAATCAATTCCACACGGACAAAATCAAGCCCCGCCCACATTTGTTCTCGTTCCAGAAGCGTTTCACCCGGATATACGGCATAATAGGGGAGAAAAGACGATCACAGCTTCCATTTCATGCTGACTCTAATGAAATTAGATTAGATTTACATCAATTCTCCTCAAGTTAACCGTAACCTTAGCAGAGAATCGCATTAACTATCAACGTGATCCCACTAAACACAAATGTTTTATCATTTCAAATCCAACTAACAACAATCTCAACCTCAATTTAAAAAAGAAAAAGAAAAATCAAACACTGACAATCAGGTTGCAAAATGCATTATCGAAATTTTTTTCTGAAACGCAAACTCAGCAAATATAAAATACATTAAAGGGATTAAAAAAAGACAATTCTGTCAATAAAAGTAAAGCACCATAAAAAATACATAAAAATTCCCTAAACAATATTTCTAGTTTTTGAAAGACCAGATCATATGAGAAACTGATCAATATTTAAACTTTATTCAATAAAAACGTGTTCATTTATTTTAGTTCATTGCACTGAACTCAATGAAAAGAGGAAGACAAGGAGAAAACTTAAACTACTCATTTTATGGTGCTTTTTGTCCTTTTTGAAGCTTGAATCCTGCAGTCTCCTTTCATTGTATAGAAAAGAGGAGCGTGAATATAGAAATTTAGAAGGAATTTTAGGCTGATTTGGCAGTTGCTTCCAGAACGGTGGGTCCATTAAAACTCATCCAGTCATCTGTCTCTTTCTCTCAGTTTATTTAACACAGAGGAGGAGATATTTCCCATTGATGACAAGTGCTGGTAATTATTGGTTTCTAATAAAACCATAAATCAAGTCACATTGCAAGGTAGCCTAATTTTCTACAGTGAACATGCTGCCTCTTTCTGTGAAATATGAACAAATTCATCAGGTTTGGAAGAACACAAGGATGAGCAAATGATAACAGAATGTTCATTTCCACATGAGCTATTCCTGAAAGGTTAGAAAGGATTTGAAGGCAAAGCGAACAAACAAACTTGTCAGAAGTTTTGCATCACTTTTCAACAGAGTGTTTGTGTGTCTTTCAAATAAATGCCATTTGCTTTGACATTTTGTTATCAAATGCAATGAAAAAAGTCTGACTTTTCTGGGGCCACTGTAGATTTAGCTTTATATGCTTAAATGCATTGCATAACTAAAAGTACTCATAAATTACACACACAAAAAAAAAGAAAGTTTTGGTCAAATGTTAGAATGTCAGAACATCTGATGCATCTGATGATGTCTTTGTCTCGGTCGTAGCTGCTCTTTTGCTGTCCGATCTCCTGTGGCGTCTGTGAAGAGACACAGAAGATTGAATCTCACCTTGCAAAACTCTTCTAAGGCACGTTACATCACTTCACCGGGATGTTTTGGCTTTCACACGGAGCACAACACGCTGTGGCCATATGCTTCTCCAGGTGGAGGAGGCGTCCAGGCAACAGCGCCAAAGCAGCGGGACCGATGCCCATTAATAACACAAACTACGTGACCCCGAGATCACAGTATGATTTTAGTTGATTTCTTCTGCATTAGCTGAATATTAGGTCATGCAAAGGAACAAACTAGTCATGTTTCTGGAAGTGGACATTAAGACAAATATTACTCCTTGATTTCCATGTTGTAGATACATGATTTTCAAATCTACACATGTATCTAATCATTTCTGGACAGTAGCCCAGACAGAAACACGTGGATTTGAATCAAGCTCTGAAGTAAAAGCTAAAGCTCCGATCTGGACCTGTCTTTGCATTTATTCACTAAATTATGGCCATTTTCTACATTTTATTCTAATGACTTTTATTGATGATTTGGAAGTGCTGATCCAGTCATTTGCATTCAGACCGACAGAGAATCATACGAAACTGTCATTAAGGCGCTTAAACGTGTGAACGATCAACTTAATTTGCATTATAAAATTGTAAATATGGTATATTTTATACATCATTAGCGCTCTTATAAATGTCAGTCCTCAAGAATATTTCACTAGATAAATGCCAAGTTTTCCATGTTTATGGCAGCAAGTTTAACATTTCAAGCCCAGAAAATCACTGTTGAGTTTCAAGTGGCCATTTAATTGGTGGTACAGTAGGTGGCATCCAAATGCATTAAAGTAGCATACTCGATCATTTTTCAGTCTCTCATTACTAATATATAATGAGCAGTTAACATTAGTATAGAAGCTTATTTCCGCCATGGAATAAAAACTATAGAAGGACATTGCGACTTTTTCTCAGAATTGCAAGAAGAGAGAAAAAGTCAGAAATGTGAGATGTAAACTCAGTATTCTGGGGAAAAGTCAGAAGTGTGAGAAAAAGTCAGAATCGTTGTGAGATATAAACTCATTTAAAAATTCAGAAGTGCGAGATGTAAATTCAGAATTCCGAGAAAAAGTCAAAATTGTGAAATATAAACTTAGAATTCCAAGAGAGAGAAAAAAAAAACAGAAATGTGAGATGTGAGATGTAAACTCAGAATTCCGGGAAAAATTCAAAAGTGCGAAATGTAAATTCAGAATTCCGAGAAAAAGTCAAAATTGTGAAATATAAACTTAGAATTCCGAGAGAGAAAAAAACTGAAATGTGAGATGTAAACTCAGAATTCCGGGAAAAATTCAAAAGTGCGAAATGTAAATTCAGAATTCCGAGAAAAAGTCAAAATTGTGAAATATAAATTCAGAATTCCGAGAAAGTCAAAATTGTAAAATATAAACTTAGAATTCTGAGAGAAAAGGTCATAATTGTGAGATATAAACTCAGAAAAAAGTGGAATTCGAGAGAAAAAGTTAATGTGTGAAAAAAGTATGTTTTTTCCAAGAGAAAAAGTCCAAATTAAGAGATGGAAACACAAAATTCTGAGAGAAAAAAAAAACCTCAGAATTGTTAGATAAAAAGTCAATTACCTTTTTTATTTTTTTATTAAGGCGGAAACAAGCTTCCCTCAGAGCTCAACCACTCGATCTTACAGTGCAGAAAATAACAAGCCCTTTTTGCATTGGGCTGGAAAAAATGTTTCATGACACCTACTTAATACAATGGATTTTCCCCCCATCTGCAGGATCTGTGTCCAATTTTTTAGTGCAATTGAAAAATGGCCCAGGAAGTCCTTCAGAAGTGCACCATGACTCCCGAGCCACAAATATGCGGTGAGCTGCTTTTAGGATCGACTCTCTGCTGCAGGACGGAATGCACACGGATCTAAATATGGAAAGAGCACAAATAATGAAGTGCAGCTGGGGTTCAGCTCCCATGCCACGAGCTGCTATTGTTGCCGGGACGTTTTTTGAGGCATTTATTCTGAGAAACACATCAAAACGGGTCTCGCACCGCACCTTCATTAGAGCAGGCCGGCGTTCCGTATCGGTGGAGAAACCGGATCTCCAGACGCCCTTATCCAACACTGAGGATGAAGAGACTTTCAACTTCTGCGGGAGGAAGGACATCTGTGTGGGCTTCAATGTCAACTCAGAATTCCGAGAAAAAGTCAGAATTGTGAGACGTAAACTCAGAATTCCAAAAGAAAGTCCGAATTGTGAGACATAAACTCAGAATTCTGAGAAAAAGTTAGAAGTGCGAGACATAAACTCAGAATTCCGAGAGAAAAAGTCAGAAGAGTGAAATAAAAACTCAGAATTCTGAGGAAAAAAGTCAGAATTGTAAAATGTAAACTCAGAATTCCGAGAAAAAGTCAAAACTGTAAAATGTAAACTCAGAATTCCGAGAAAAATTGTCAGAAGAGCAAGAGAAAAACTCAGAATTCCGAGGAAAATAGTCAGAAGAGCGAGAGAAAAAGTCAGAATTCCGAGGAAAAAAGGCAGAATTGTGAGATGTAAACTCAGAATTCCGAGAAAAAGTCAAAACTGTAAAATGTAAACTCAGAATTCAGAGAAAAAGTCAAAACTGTAAAATGTAAACTCAGAATTCCGAGAAAAAGTCAGAATTGTGAGAAAAAGTTAGAAGTGCGAGACATAAACTCAGAATTCCGAGAGAAAAAGTCAGAAGAGCGAGATAAAAACTCTGAATTCCGAGGAAAAAAGTCAGAATTGTAAAATGTAAACTCAGAATTCCGAGAAAAAGTCAAAACTGTAAAATGTAAACTCAGAATTCCGAGAAAAAGTCAGAAGTGCGAAATGTAAACACAAAATTCCGTGAGAAAAAGCCATAATTAAGATATTAAGATAAAAAAACTGAGAATTGAGAGATAAAAATACGTTTTTTGAGGCATTTATTCGGAGAAACATCAAAACGGGTCTCGCATCGCACCTTCATTAGAGCAGGCCGGCGTTTCCTATCGAAATCTGTAGAAACCGGATCTCCAGACGCCCCTTATCCAACACTGAGGATGAAGAGACTCTCGACATCTGTGTGGGCTTCGCTGTGGCCCATGATTAATAGAGTAAAGGTGAAGGGACGAGACACCTTTGGCTCGGCGGATCTTAATGCCGAACATGAGCTATTCCCATCGGACCCACCGCAAAGACACACTGCATCTAATGAGGGCAGGACTGAGTTCAGGTTCAGGCTGTGAGGTAATTCTGACTCCATCAGAGAACTTCTATGGTGCAAATTGACCATAGAAACCGCGGCTGGGTGAACATTTTTGGGAAAAAATGGGAAAATAGGAAACATTAAACAGAGTCATGAGAGCTACTACAGCTCCTCTATAACATCATTCACTAAAACAGATGTAACACAAGCTACAAAATCCCTACATTTCCCATTATTGGGAAATGTTACACAGGTATCGGAACAATGATACAGTATAAAGGTCAATATTACAAAAACTGGAAAAAAAATATTTTCTTTATTTGAATTTGTGTTGGTCAAACTCATATGTTGATATTTCACAGAATCATATTGGGTTTTTTTTTTTTCATGAAATCAGATATTCTAAATAATCTTAATGCATATTTAACATACAACAAGTTGCCAAGTCTGTCAAAAATAAATAAATAAAATAATCTTAAACTAGATTATTGATATATGTAATATGATTTGATGTATGTTACATGATAGATATATGATTTGTGCTCTGTTTCAAGTCTTCTGAAGTAATTTGATGCTTCATGTGAGAAACAGACTCACATTTAAGACACTAATCAACAAAATGTTCATCAATACTGTGCTGAAATACTGTTTTAATTGTGATATATTGCACAACTACTGTTATGATTCATTTATGGTGCTGTTTTGGTTCTTTATGGAGCTTTACAGCTGTGGTCACTTTGGTCTACAATTGTATACTTCAAAAACAGAAAAATAATAAGAACAGAATACAGGTTTGGAACGACATGTGGGTGAGAAAATAATAACAGAATTTACATTTCTGGGTGAACTACACTGCAAAAAAACACTTTATGAGTTTTAAATTTTTTAACCAGGCTTATTAACTAAAACTGTAACCATAACAAACGTAATACTTTTAATACAAACATTAAGTGAACTAAAATGTAAATTATTTTATTTTAGCTATAGTAGCCACGGCTCATTTTTGTTTAGTTTAAATTGAAGTACTAAAATTACTAAAACGAAATAAACTAAAAGTTAAAAATAAAACTTGATAAATATAGACATGTGTAAAAAAAAAGACAAAAACACACAACAAAAAAATACTAATATTTATCTCAAATTAAAATGAAAACAGAAAAACTAAGAATAAAATACAAATAAATATATTAACTAAACCTTTAGTATATCAATGAAAACAAAATATCTAATCCCTTAAAACAAGAACAATTCATTTGAGAAGCAACAATGAATATAATAAGACTTGTTTTTAGATTAATACAATTTAATTTAATTTACTTTAATTTAAGTGTATTTTGTCTTATTACACCGACAGATTTTTCACTTGTTTGTTTCACTTTTACTTGTGGCATACAAGATAAAACACTCATAATAAAACACAGTCTATGAAGTCAACACTTATGTAGTGCTGCTTATTAAGTAAATCAATCTTGTTTCAAAGATTTTTAAATATTTAAACGGTAAAATTTTATAAAAACGTAAAAATTCCAAAAATACGTTTTTTTTTCGTTTTTTTTTTTTTTCAGTGCATTCCTAAGGTTGCTCTGTTTCCCTAAACGAATCCCTAATTTCCAGATTATTTGTGCACCCAAGCATCTGCTCATATAAAAACGCCTGTATCTTTACCTTATCCTCTGTAAGCCTCAGGAAATGGCTTTTGTGCTCCAACAGACAAGACACGGATCCTGCAGCACAGCATCTGTTGACAAGCTTGACTTGCTTCCATTACTGGCCCAGAGCTTAACGGAGAAACTCAATCTAACTTGGCAGAGAGTCAGGAAGCTTTTCCTGCTCAATTCTTTCCCACAGAACAATGCGCTCTTAATTAAAGAGGCTAACAAGTAAGATACCGGAAGGCGCTCTCAGAAAGATCTCAGTCTGATCTTTCAACGCATGCATCCGTCCATCATACTTCTGAATACTAAAGCAGAAGAGATGCACTTGTTTAAAACACTCAGCACATTCACTGGATGGTTGAGGGAAGGGATTGTGGGTAATCAGTGGCCCGCTGGGACAGGAGAGGGAAAAACAGCGGAGAGAGCTTTTTATTCTTGGGTCCATTGTGTACATACATATTGATGGGTCATTGGCCAAGACATCTGCAATGCCCTGCGGTGCCGGCCGCTAAAAATAACCACAGAAATGTGAATCCAGTACGATATGAAGACTTCATTCGTTTGCTGTCTGACGCGTTTAGTTTGTTTTGTTCTGGCAATCGGTGGCATTTACGTTTCCTAGCTGGAAATATAAATGGCAGAATCACAAGAACCACAGGGAAATCACATGAAGTTCACAAGCCACAGGGTCATGTTTCTATCACGGTTCATAGCGACACCGCTGAGAATCTACAATTTAAAGATGTTACTCTTCGTAAACACAACATTCATACTTGGCCTTTCCATAGAGGTTATGCATTGACGTCCTGAACTGCGGAGTGACTGGATTTAATAAGGGAAACTGTGAGTGTGAAACATTTAATAATCTTTGTCAATGTTGTTTGTTCATGTTCATTCACAGTGCATTCATATTAACAAATACAACTTTTAATTTTAAAAATGTATTACAATTTTTTTAAATTAATATTAATAAATAATAAATGCTGTCGAATTATTGTTCATTGTTAGTTCGCTAATTCACTAATGTTAAAAACATATTGTAAAGTGTTACTGATTAATCTAACCATGCATCCCTAATATAGATCTACCAAGTATTTCTAGCAACGCCAAGGTTCGAGTTTCCATGCATGAACTAATAAACTGTATACCTTCAATGCAATGAAAGTAAAACAACATTATATTAAATGCATAAATGCAAAATGCACACATGTAAACTGGAATGGTGACTAAAGCATGACGCATGAGAAATCTGAAGCCCTTGAAAGTGCACATCAATCCAACACTGACGTTAAAATGGAGATTCATGCATTTCTGGAGCTCCTTCTCCAACAGCTTGTGCATCTAATCAAACACATGCAGTGAGCGCTGAATCGACTCCATCTAGCAATTTGCTTGCACGAAACTCCCATGTGCTTCCAGGAGCAGCTCATCGACAGTCCAAAACCACAGTCCGGCAGACCCGAGTCACAACAGATCGTCCCAAAGCTCTCGTGATTTCCACACTGGGCTGGAGAAACACAGGCGTTTGAGGGCACTGGGAAACTGTTGTGCCCTTGAACCTGTTTTAAAGGATCACGCTTATCTGTTTAATAATGAGCGGATTACTGTATGCAATATGAGAGCCTTCGATGTTCATCAGCTACTTTTGTGTGTCAACAGAAGATTTAGCACAATGTCATCATTATACTGACAGACAGAGTCTGTCGCTGGGGAATATGATTCTTCTTCCCCAAAAGCCTGAAAAAATTAGTCCAAGCTTTTGCACGATGCATGATTTTATGACATTTAACGTCTATTAAACTCGGTTTCTCCTTGAGCGCTTAATTAATTTTGCTTTTAAAAGGTCTTGCAAACAGAAAAATGAAAACACTTTAACTGCACCAAATCCTCTCTAGTTACTCTGTAAAAAAGGTTAAATATTATTGGAGTGCGTTTACAAGAAAATACTAAAAATGTTATGTTCAATTCAATGTGTTACTTTTGTTTCTTTGTATTTGCTCTGCAAAAAAAAAAGAATGATGTTCTTCCTCAGTGTTTCTGTCTGGTTTTCCAGCACAAATATCTACACATTATTAAATCAAGATACATTTACTGGAGAAGAAGCAAAATGACTGAAGATATTAAGTCTTGTATACTGAAAATTGTATTCAAATTGTTTTCCCTTTGAATTAAGTTTATTTTTCTGACCCCACTGGCAGATATTTGTCCTTAATATCTTAAATAATTTAGATTATTAACTTGTACCTTGATTTAAGAATGTTTAGATATAACACTGAATAAGAAAATCTTTTTTACTTTGTATTTTTGAAATCGTTTAAAAATATATATTTTTTGTTTGTTTTATCGTCAACTTTTTTCATTCATTCAGCATTTTTTCAAGTGTGCTTGACCAGTTAAGAAGATGCTTTTTCTCTTAAACCACAGTCAAACTGCACTCGTTCTCTCTAACATCACACTTGAGCACAACCCCGACACTGAGAAGGTCGATGCGAGTCGAAGCACGAGGGCTGAGGGATGTGCTTTACAAAGCGATAACGGCAAAGACAGGCGACTGGCCTCTTCATCCATCACACGGGAGACTTTGACCTCCTTCACCCTCTGGCCTGATCATTATAAACATCACCTCATGAACACCAGAGAAATGTGAACGGGAAGCAGAAGAAAAACAGAAGAATGGCTAGAAAAGAAATATGTTATTTCAAGGTGTTTCCATGAAAAACAAGACATTCAGGGCTCCTGCTATTCCTCAGGCTAAAAAACATAAACTGATTCATTATTTTAAGATCAGATTTGTTGCTTTTGACCACTGAGGGACTGAAATATATGCTGTGGTCGGTAACTTGCTCCTTCCAAGTCAAGGACATTATTTTGTGCAACTCAACAAAACACACCTGTTGATACTGGCATCATGCACGAGTATTTGTTAACAGAAGTTTTGTTTCAGCTCACCTTACCATCTCGCCATTCGTTTGCATGGATAACGTGATCAATCCAGGCTACCTATTTCCAAAGGATCCAACAGTTTGAACATAAACACGGATCATGTGAAAGTTCTCCCTGTGTTTTCAGAGCACTTCGGTGCCCCCTAGAGGAGGGGAGATGTTTGCACCCTACTTAGGTTTAAATTTTATCTTGCTTGTTGCTGAAGACTTTAGTTTGTTTTCACACTCTGACATAAATCCATAACTTTTTGTCCTTGCTGAAGATCGATTACACGCTGATATATCAGTTCATGGGCTCATAAGCCGAGGTTGCTGTGTCCGGTCAAGTGTGTTGTCTCTCTAAAGAGAACTACTACTGCATTTTAATATCATATTTCTTTACGGTATGACAGCCAGGGTTTCTCAGCCAAAATATTTCCCCGTTCTGTGGAGAGAGAGAGGAAACATGTTGGAGCTTATAAATCTGAGTTGACATGCCACGAAAAATACCATGCTTTCTTTTATTTTTGTTTCCAACCAGAGCGAGATAAGAACAACCGAACACAAACGCATGGCGGGAATCGACTAACACTGTCACAAAGGTGAATTATGTTTCATAAAATCACTCTTGGTCTCAAACGTCTGAAATACATTTGATACTGCCTCAGCAACTGCTTAGAAAACATGGTTTTGGTAAGACATCAGATAAAAAGGCACTCGCACAGCTGCGGGGGGAAGGAGTTAGTGGTCGGGTAAGGTATGTCTGATAGAAAAGATAGCAGCAAATGTAATTTCATATACTGCTGATGGATGGGGGCTACATCAGGGGGATCCGCGGTATAAAGGAGCATGTAGAACAGTTAATAAGCCACTAAACGCTAAGAGCTTTAAAACTCTTTGGCCCCATGAACAAATTAAAGTGTGTCTAATTGAATAATGAGTGACTGTGATGGACCAGTGCAAACGCTAAATTAAAACAGTACAAGCTTACAGCACATCACTGTAAAGACCATGCCGGCCACTTTATTAGGTACACCTGTTCAACATCTAATCAGCCAATCACAGGGCAGCAACTCAATGATTCTAGGCATGAAGAATGATCGGAAAAAGAGGAAATATCCAGTGAGCGGCAGATCTGTGGGAGAAAATGCCTTGCTGATGCCAGAGGTCAGAGGAGAATGACCTGGGCTGTTTCCCGTATAACGCCGTAACTCGCTGCTTTACTACTATAGTACGATGCATCGTTGAAGAAATCAACTATAGTCACGACTGTTTCCCGAAACCATATTGTCGCAAATTGGTCGTTCAACCACGTTGGTTAATGATGTCACGCACGTGGTGGAGTAATAACTACTTTTAATTAATCTGTTTGAGATCGAATTAATGCTAGATGTTTTACTATAAATTACGGACAGGACATCTGAGGAATATTTCTAATTTTTCTCTGTTATTTTGCTTTATTTCCAGATTCAATCATAGACTCGTTCTTACGTATTAGAGCACGTTCACACATGCACACTCTTCAAAAACGACGCTTTAAATCTCTTCACAAACTAAAAAGACGTAAATGACATTTGTATGTATTCTAAATAAAAGATACAGGTTGTACTGAATATCAGATTGCTTATTTTGCTCAAGATCAGGATTTATTGAGTCCACATGTCATGAAAACATGAAACTGCTTCTAACCACAGGTTAGAGAGCGTCATTCAAACACACAACTCTGCGATGCTGTTTGCGAATATTCATTAGAAGGATGGTTTCAGGAAACACAGACTCGTTGAACTGCTGATAATGGCAGAACTTGCGACCATAGTTGGCTAACAATGCTTTGGGAAACACATTCCTGACTTGTTCAGCTGATAGAAAGGCAACATTAACTCAAATAAGCACTCGTTACAACCAAGGTCTGTCAATTTATAACCTTTTTTTAAAGGGGTCGTGTTAGGCCCTTTTACAAAGTCTTGATTTTGTTTTTGGGGTGTACTAGAATATGTTTTCATGCTTGATCGTTCTAAAAAACATATTATTTTTCACATATTTTACATTATTACAGCTCCTCTCTCCCCAGTCTGGTTGAACACGTCGTTTTCGAAGAAGCCCCTCCTTCTGAAATTCAATATGTGCTGTGATTGGTTAGCTGGCCCAGTGTGTTGTGACTGGCAGCGCTTAGCGTTATAACCGCAAGCTCTACTCAGGTGTAAATATTAACGATGGTGTCAATTTCAAACCCTTTCGAGCCCGATCCAGACCCTGACCATGTTAACAAACAAGAGGATTGTGCAAACCGCACTCTTTCTCTATAACTATAACAGATTTCAAGTTCGGACTTTGCAATTACGGATTTCACAGGATATTTCACAGTGGTATATATTGTGTAATTTTCTTATAGATATGATGTTATCCACCATTTATTCATATTTGTCGGAAAACTATGGTTATACAAACAATAATCGATCACAAAATCATGGATAATTTTCATAAGGGGCGGTGAACAGTCTTACAAAAGTAAAAGCTTACAAAAGCTCCAGTAAACACTACATCAATACTGTAATGTTAGTTAGCAGGAGAGCGGAGGCAAAGCCTTGCGATTTGTTTACATCATAGCAACTACATAAAACTTATAATTGGAACTGTTAAAATCCGGACAAAATGGGAATGGCTCCGTCTTTCAGGAGAAGCTTTTATGCGTATAGCCTTGCATTGTGTACTCTCTTCTGGAAGCTGTTCTCTGTAAAATGTAACTTAACTAATCCCTAAGGTGTTCTATATAACTAATATCTAAAACTCATACTTAAGCATTTCCTAATGTTTCCTTAAGTTTTTACAGCTGTCGGACCAATCCGCTAAATGAAACGTCCACATTAAGCACATTTGTTATTACTGAACCACTGAAATGAGTTTGTTTTTCACTGTGGCATGAAGGAATAATAATGATAAAATGAGGGAGTCGAGCCAAAGGTTTATCAGCTCTTACAGCAGAGTCCCGGACGCTCTGTGTTCCTGCCAAAGAATGCTTCTTTTTTATATAAAGCTGGAGCGGCTACAAACATTTACAATCAAGACTAATGCAGAAGGCCTTAATGAACGTGCAAATGTGTCTTTTACATTACCACAGTGACCTTTGTTTCCACCTTTATCTTTAATAATAAGATGGAGATGCACCTGTCAGACGCAAGAAAAGTTAGAGCTCAGTTCAGGATATATGGAGACTGATCAAGCATTTCTGAATAATGACCCTGAGAACAAAATACAAGAATTAAAATGCTCCTATTCCAACAGTCATCGTCTCTCAGTGCATTTGTTAATATAATATAATATATCATTTTTTTCATGACAATTAAGCAAATTTTCCCTCATATTCTCATTACTGTGATGCATTTGGACATTTTAATTCTCATTATTCTCAAAGGTTATTTTCATTAGACTGTGATACAATGACCTTTTTTTTATTTATTAAATCGGCCTACATTAAAGCAAATATTAGCTAAAGTTATAATACAATAAATGTATTAAAATTTAAATCATTCTAATTATTTTTTTCAGAATTCACAAAAACACTGTTGTCGTGCATAAAGGTCCTATTTATAAATATAATTTGATATAAATATAATTCATAATTTTTTATTATTTTGTTGTTGTTGTTAAAGTATGAGGCAGACATGTTCTTGAGAGTGCATGAGTGAGATTCACCTTTTATTTCTCTATTTCTGTTAATCTTATACATCAATGTACATGTTTCAGTTCTGCTTCCCCTTCAGCTCTATTTTAAAAGAGCTTGAAGGGAAATATTGCTTCGAACACATAAAGCGTCCTTAATCATAAAGCTAACAGCATTAAACACTGAACTGTGTGTGTTTGTGGCCAGATTAATGCTTTTATTTGAGCTCAAATCAGCATGTTTGAGGCTTATGAAAGGCAGGTCTAGGATGCTGCTTTATTCATTCTGAATGGCCTATTAGTGGCTTTTAATGTGCGTGTCTTTATGGCGATGTCTTCACGCGGTGGACTCGTCCTCCATGAATCAGTGCCGGGGCCAGTTTCTCCATACATTCAGTGTGAGGAAGCCTTTTTAAGACACCAAATTAGAGCTCTAATGTGCTCCTATTGATTTTCTCTCCTTTAATTTGTTCCTTATTTATGGCCTGAGTTTCTTTGCAGTGAAAAAACGAGAAGGAGAACATCCGAAGTAACGCGGACATCACCTCAACTGCGACTGCTCACCTTTACAGAGATCTGGCTATGGAAGTATTTTCATTTCTTCTACATAAGTATTTAAAAACACTCCTTAATAAATAGATCGAATCAATCCATGAACAAAAGATGAATCAAAAACTTTGATTTGAAGCAGAGAAAGATTTGAAAATCGTACAAAAGTGTTACTGAAAGGCGAAGCAATGCAAATATTTGAATCAGATTTTGTTTATTAAAACAGTCATTTTAATGTATTTTCTTATCAGAAGACGCCAATATTCCATGTTAACCCTATAAAGATACAGTATCATATTAAAGCTGCTTCATTGATAATGATAAGCAAGTTTCTAATGCGTCTAAATGATCAACATGATCTGATAAACCTGTTGCACACAATCTTCATGCCTCGTCTGATTGATTTAGACTTTTTTTTATTTACATTTACATTTACATTTAGTCATTTAGCAGACGCCCTTATCCAAAGCGACTTACAAATTAGGACTAAGTTCAGCGAGTCATCATAAAGAGGCAAAAGCAACAACAACGCAGGAAGTGCTCAAAATACGAAGTTCTGGTATTATTCAGAGTAGCATAAGCCTGATAAGTGATGTTTCAAAGGGAAAGGATTTTTTTTTATTTTTTTTTTTTTTATTTTTTTTTTTTATAAGGTTAAGTGCTCACGGAAGAGATTGGTTTTCAGCTGTTTTTTGAATGTTGTCAGGGATTCTGCATTCCGGATGAGGGTGGGGAGAGCGTTCCACCAGCATGGAACTGTAAATGAGAATGTTCTGGAAAGTGATTTTGTGGCTTTCTGTGATGGAACCACGAGACGTCGCTCGTTGACCGATCGTAGGTGTCTGGTAGGGATGTAGACTCGTAGGAGTGAGTGAAAGTAGGAGGGAGCTGAGCCTGTGATAGTTCTGTAAGCAAGCGTCAGAGCCTTGAACTTGATGCGAGCAGCGAGAGGTAGCCAGTGCAGAGAGATGAACAGAGGAGTGACGTGGGCCCTCTTGGGCTCGTTGAAGACAAGACGAGCTGCAGCATTCTGGATCATCTGTAGGGGTTTGGTCGCACATGCTGGGAGTCCAGCCAGAAGGGCATTGCAGTAGTCAAGCCTAGAGATGACCAGGGCCTGGACGATAAGTTGTGTTGCATGCTCAGTTAGGAAAGGCCTGATCTTCCTGATGTTGTGCAGTGCAAACCTGCATGATCGAGCTGTCTTTGAAATGTGATCTGTGATCAAGTAAAAGTCTTTTAGTATAACTGTACAAACGTCCTCCTTTAGCTCAGTCTTTCCTCTGTCAAATTTGCACTGATTTGATCAAATAAACGTAAGAATAACTTTGATATTGTTAGTAATATTTTAACTGGACTGAAGCAGCTTCGCTTTTCTTGATTATAGAAAAATCCTGAGTATCAAATATGATCATCCGGCTTTTGAGGAAGGTTTGTTTGTTCATCTCTCAATCATCATTATATTGCATTGCATAATATGTTTTCTTTTTCAGAAAACTAAGCATTAAAAAAAAAAAAAAAAAATCATCTTTTATTGGCAGATATTGATATTGATATGCATTTTATCTGCTGTACCGTTATAAAGATATCATTAATTTACATAACAAGCCATCTGAAAATCTTTTTGTCCACATAAATATCAGCATCTGCAGCCAATTTTTGCTCATTTTGAGCATCTGAATAAAATCAAGCAGTTTTCTCTTCCATATTCTCACTATATCTTCCTAAACGAGCCATAAAAGCCTGATGTATCATACATGAAATGTCTAATTCATTTTGTCAAAAGGTTCAATAAAGCAATCCGTTTAGAAAAATCAGACTATCATTTCACACGTCAGACTTTACAGGGGAAAGTAACTCATTTTCATTCCCGTCGGGTTAAATATGCCGTCTGAAGTCTACAGGCTGCCGGTGGCATCCAGTGAGATAAACGCGTTTATATTCTGCTGTAAACACACATCTGCGTGATTGAAAATGTTTAGTGCACACTTTATGAGGAGCACCTTGTTATGAAAGCAGATCTGCTTCATGTTCGCCGTGTTTGTACACACACGTCTGTTTGTTGGCTTGTTTGCATCAAACTCAGACCTGTTGTGTTCTGTCATGTGCTGTCGGATACTCGCCGAAAGCAAACACATCTGCTTAATTAAGCGTGATTCACGCGGTCCGTGGATAAACACACGAGGTCAGAATTTCCTGACGGGATGGAAAACGTGTGTAGAAAAGCATGAAGCGTCTCTGACTGCATGTTTACAAATGTTGGGATGCCTGAAACGGCACATTATGACCTGCTCGGAATGAAAGTACATGAGCTGACACACTTTTAGCGCAAGGCTAGTCAGTGAATCCACTGCTAAAGCGGGATTGAAGTGCCAGCTGCAGGCGTTTAGACATGTGGAAGCAAAATACTCGCATGCCAGTCGGCCTGAGGTGACGGCGGGTTCACGGCTGATGCTGATTCCAGATCTGATGACAGGCTGTTAAAACGCTTCATTATGGCCTTCGTTTTCTTCACCGGGTTGAAACTGTGACACCAGGAAAATATACAAAACGTCACATCATGGGAAAAACCTCGAAGGCCTCAAGGTGTCTAAAATAAAGCATTAAAATAACCAACAGGTAGTATGATTTTAGCTCAAACTGCTGAATATGGTGCTTGCAACGCCAAGGTCATGGGTTTGATTCCCAGGAGAACTGATTAAATGTGTGTCTTGATTGCAATGTAAGTTGCTTTGGATAAAAGTGTCTGCCAAATGCAAGAATGAAAGTCTCTTCTGCTCACCAAGGCTGCATTTATTTAATCAAATATACAGTAAAAAAAAAAAAAAAAGAAATATTATCAGGATTTAAAATATCTGTTTTCAATGTAAATATATAGTGAAATGTAATTTATATCCTGTGATCAAAGCTGAATTTTCAGCATCATTACTCCAGTCTTCAGTGTCACATGATCCTTCACAAATCATTCTAATATGATGATTTGATGCTCAAGACAGTTTCTGTCACAGAATATACCATTTTAAAAGATAATTGCGAATTTTTATCTCATAATTGCGACTTTACATCTCGCAATTCTGACTTTATTTCTCAGAATTGCAAGATATAAAGTCAGAATTGTGTAATATCCTTGCAATTGTGACTTTATGACATGCAATTGTGACTTTATATCTTGCAATTCTGAGATAAAAAGTCTTAATTACCTTTTTTATTTTTTATTACATGGCAGAAACAAGCTTCCATACATTTATAATTATTATCATTGTTGAAAACAGTTTAAACCCTGATACATTTTATTATTTAAGGATTCTTTGATGAATAGAAAGTTCAAAAGAACATAATCTATTTGAAACATAATCTTCTGTAACATAATAAATGCCTTTACTGTCACTTTTGATCACATTAATGCATCCCTGCTGAATAAAAGTATTAATTTCATTTCCTAAACCCTCAAATGCAAACACGCATAGCCTGCAATAAATAGCCTCTGTCACCTTTGAATGTTGCTGATATCTGACGTGTTCGCTTGGTGTTTAGTGACATTTTCTCTCAAGTGATTTTCCCTCGAGAAGGACACCCGTACAGGGCTGCAAGTTTTCGGCCAGAATGTCCCGTCTCCGTGACCCGCCGTGACAGGATTGCTGACCCGAACCCCAGCAGTGCTGATGCTTTCATCCTCACAGAGAAAAACAGCTTAGACACTTGCAGAGCTTAGCGCAGTGTGACACTTTAGATACCAACAGCACTTTCTGAATGAATAAGGAGCGAATGGAAAGGCAAGCAGTCCTTCTCGCATGAAACATCAATAAACTGCAGTATATGCCAGATGACGCTGACCTTGGAGGACCTTCGTGGTTTGGCCCTCTTTTGGGAGAATATTTCACCCTGAACCAATGAAGGCAAACGTTTTAATGCACCGAATAAATCAAAAGCAAATCAAAGAGTTCGGGTAGTAAAATCATCACAATCATTCGTCTTCTACTCAAAGCTGCACATGTGCGCTGCAACATATACGGCTTTAAAGACACGATTGTTGTGCTTTGATAAATGTATTAAAAACTTGAAAGGGACGTGGATAAAAATAAAAAAGCCAATTGCAATAAGAAATTAAATGAGTGGTTTATGAGCTTTCAGAGGAAGCGAGCGCAGTCTCTCTCAGGATTCAGGATGAACGTTTCTTCTTCATCGACATCAGGATTCAGGACGAACGTTTCTTCTTCATCGTCATCAGGATATCAGGACGAACGTTTCTTCTTCATCGACATCAGGATTCAGGACGAACGTTTCTTCTTCATCGACATCAGGATTCAGGACGAACGCTTCTTCTTCATCGACATCAAGATTCAGGACGAACGTTTCTTCTTCATCGACATCAGGATTCAGGACGAACGTTTCTTCTTCATCGACTTCAGGATTCAGGACGAACGTTTCTTCATCATCGGCATCAGGATTCAGGACGAACGTTTCTTCTTCATCGACTTCAGGATTCAGGACGAACGTTTCATCTTCTTCAACATCAGGATTCAGGACGAACGTTTCTTCTTCATCGACATCCGGATTCAGGACGAACGTTTCTTCTTCATCGACATCAGGATTCAGGACGAACGTTTCTTCTTCATCGACATCAGGATTCAGGACGAACGTTTCTTCTTCATCGACATCAAGATTCAGGACGAACGTTTCTTCTTCATCGACATCAGGATTCAGGACGAACGTTTCTTCTTCATCGACATCAGGATTCAGGACAAATGTTTCTTCTTCATCGACATCAGGATTCAGGACGAAAGTTTCTTCTTCATCGACTTCAGGATTCAGGACGAACGTTTCTTCTTCATCAACATCAGGATTCAGGACGAACGTTTCTTCTTCATCGACATCAGGATTCAGGACGAACGTTTCTTTTTCATCGCCATCAGTATTAAGGACGAACGTTTCTTCTTCATCGACATCAAGATTCAGGACGAACGTTTCTTCTTCATCGACATCAGGATTCAGGACGAACGTTTCTTCTTCATCGACTTCAGGATTCAGGACGAACGTTTCTTTTTCATCGCCATCAGGATTCAGGACGAACGTTTCTTCTTCATCGCCATCAGTATTAAGGACGAACGTTTCTTCTTCATCGACATCAGGATTCACGAACGTTTCTTCTTCATCGACATCAGGATTCAGGACGAACGTTTCTTCTTCATCGACATCAGGACGAACGTTTCTTCTTCATCGACATCAGGATTCAGGACGAACGTTTCTTCTTCATCGACATCAGGACGAAAGTTTCTTCTTCATCGACATCAGGACGAACGTTTCTTCTTCATTGACATCAGGATTCAGGACAAACGTTTCTTCTTCATCGACATCAGGATTCAGGACGAACGTTTCTTCTTCATCGACATCAGGATTCAGGACGAACGTTTCTTTTTCAACATCAGGATTCAGGACGAACGTTTCTTCTTCATCGACATCAGGATTCAGGACGAACGTTTCTTCTTCATCGACATCAGGATTCAGGACGAACGTTTCTTCTTCATCGAAATCAGGATTCAGGACGAACGTTTCTTTTTCATCGCCATCAGGATTCAGGACGAACGTTTCTTCTTCATCGACATCAGGATTCAGGACGAATGTTTCTTCTTCATCGACTTCAGGATTCAGGACGAACGTTTCTTTTTCATCGCCATCAGGATTCAGGACGAACGTTTCTTCTTCATCGACATCAGGATTTAGGACGAACGTTTCTTTTTCATCGCCATCAGGATTCAGGACGAACGTTTCTTCTTCATCGACATCAGGATTCAGGACGAACGTTTCTTTTTCATCGCCATCAGGATTCAGGACGAACGTTTCTTCTTCATCGACATCAAGATTCAGGACGAACGTTTCTTCTTCATCGACATCAGGATTCAGAACGAACGTTTCTTCTTCATCGACATCAGGATTCAGGACGAACGTTTCTTCTTCACATCGACATCAGGATTCAGGACGAACGTTTCTTCTTCATCGACTTCAGGATTCAGGACGAACGTTTCTTCTTCATCGACATCAGGATTCAGGACGAACGTTTCTTCTTCATCGACATCAGGATTCAGGACGAACGTTTCTTCTTCATCGACATCAGGATTCAGGACGAACGTTTCTTCTTCATCGACATCAGGATTCAGGACGAACGTTTCTTCTTCATCGACATCAGGATTCAGGACGAACGTTTCTTCTTCATCGACATCAGGATTCAGGACGAACGTTTCTTCTTCATCGACATCAGGATTCAGGACGAACGTTTCTTCTTCATCGACATCAGGATTCAGGACGAACGTTTCTTCTTCATCGACATCAGGATTCAGGACGAACGTTTCTTTTTCATCGCCATCAGGATTCAGGACGAACGTTTCTTTTTCATCGCCATCAGGATTCAGGACGAACGTTTCTTCTTTATCGACATCAGGATTCAGGACGAACGTTTCTTCTTCATCGACATCAGGATTCACGAACGTTTCTTCTTCATCGACATCAGGATTCAGGACGAACGTTTCTTCTTCATCGACATCAGGACGAACGTTTCTTCTTCATCGACATCAGGATTCAGGACGAACGTTTCTTCTTCATCGACATCAGGACGAAAGTTTCTTCTTCATCGACATCAGGACGAACGTTTCTTCTTCATTGACATCAGGATTCAGGACAAACGTTTCTTCTTCATCGACATCAGGATTCAGGACGAACGTTTCTTCTTCATCGACATCAGGATTCAGGACGAACGTTTCTTTTTCAACATCAGGATTCAGGACGAACGTTTCTTCTTCATCGACATCAGGATTCAGGACGAACGTTTCTTCTTCATCGACATCAGGATTCAGGACGAACGTTTCTTCTTCATCGACATCAGGATTCAGGACGAACGTTTCTTTTTCATCGCCATCAGGATTCAGGACGAACGTTTCTTTTTCATCGCCATCAGGATTCAGGACGAACGTTTCTTCTTTATCGACATCAGGATTCAGGACGAACGTTTCTTCTTCATCGACATCAGGATTCACGAACGTTTCTTCTTCATCGACATCAGGATTCAGGACGAACGTTTCTTCTTCATCGACATCAGGACGAACGTTTCTTCTTCATCGACATCAGGATTCAGGACGAACGTTTCTTCTTCATCGACATCAGGACGAAAGTTTCTTCTTCATCGACATCAGGACGAACGTTTCTTCTTCATTGACATCAGGATTCAGGACAAACGTTTCTTCTTCATCGACATCAGGATTCAGGACGAACGTTTCTTCTTCATCGACATCAGGATTCAGGACGAACGTTTCTTTTTCAACATCAGGATTCAGGACGAACGTTTCTTCTTCATCGACATCAGGATTCAGGACGAACGTTTCTTCTTCATCGACATCAGGATTCAGGACGAACGTTTCTTCTTCATCGACATCAGGATTCAGGACGAACGTTTCTTTTTCATCGACATCAGGATTCAGGACGAATGTTTCTTCTTCATCGCCATCAGGATTCAGGACGAACGTTTCTTTTTCATCGCCATCAGGATTCAGGACGAACGTTTCTTCTTCATCGCCATCAGGATTCAGGACGAACGTTTCTTTTTCATCGCCATCAGGATTCAGGACGAACGTTTCTTCTTCATCGCCATCAGGATTCAGGACGAACGTTTCTTCTTCATCGACATCAGGATTCAGGACGAACGTTTCTTTTTCATCGCCATCAGGATTCAGGACGAACGTTTCTTTTTCATCGCCATCAGGATTCAGGACGAACGTTTCTTCTTCATCGCCATCAGGATTCAGGACGAACGTTTCTTCTTCATCGACATCAGGATTCAGGACGAACGTTTCTTCTTCATCGACATCAGGATTCACGAACGTTTCTTCTTCATCGACATCAGGATTCAGGACGAACGTTTCTTCTTCATCGACATCAGGACGAACGTTTCTTCTTCATCGACATCAGGATTCAGGACGAACGTTTCTTCTTCATCGACATCAGGACGAACGTTTCTTCTTCATCGACATCAGGACGAACGTTTCTTCTTCATCGACATCAGGACGAACGTTTCTTCTTCATTGACATCAGGATTCAGGACAAACGTTTCTTCTTCATCGACATCAGGATTCAGGACGAACGTTTCTTTTTCATCGCCATCAGGATTCAGGATGAACGTTTCTTTTTCATCGCCATCAGGATTCAGGACGAACGTTTCTTCTTCATCGACATCAGGATTCAGGACGAACGTTTCTTCTTCATCGACATCAGGATTCACGAACGTTTCTTCTTCATCGACATCAGGATTCAGGACGAACGTTTCTTCTTCATCGACATCAGGACGAACGTTTCTTCTTCATCGACATCAGGATTCAGGACGAACGTTTCTTCTTCATCGACATCAGGACGAACGTTTCTTCTTCATCGACATCAGGACGAACGTTTCTTCTTCATTGACATCAGGATTCAGGACAAACGTTTCTTCTTCATCGACATCAGGATTCAGGACGAACGTTTCTTCTTCATCGACATCAGGACGAACGTTTCTTCTTCATCGACATCAGGATTCAGGACGAACGTTTCTTCTTCATCGACATCAGGACGAACGTTTCTTCTTCATCGACATCAGGACGAACGTTTCTTCTTCATTGACATCAGGATTCAGGACAAACGTTTCTTCTTCATCGACATCAGGATTCAGGACGAACGTTTCTTTTTCATCGCCATCAGGATTCAGGATGAACGTTTCTTTTTCATCGCCATCAGGATTCAGGACGAACGTTTCTTCTTCATCGACATCAGGATTCAGGACGAACGTTTCTTCTTCATCGACATCAGGATTCACGAACGTTTCTTCTTCATCGACATCAGGATTCAGGACGAACGTTTCTTCTTCATCGACATCAGGATTCAGGACGAACGTTTCTTCTTCTTCGACATCAGGATTCAGGACGAATGTTTCTTCTTCATCGACATCAGGATTCAGGACGAACGCTTTTTCTTCATCGACATCAGGATTCAGGACGAACGTTTTTTCTTCGACATCAGGATTCAGGACGAACGTTCTTCTTCATCAACATCAGGATTCAGGATGAATGTTTCTTCTTCATCAACGTTAGGATTCAGGACGAACGTTTCTTCCTCATCGACATCAGGATTCAGGAAGAACGTTTCTTCCTCATCGACATCAGGATTCAGGACGAACGTTCTTCTTCCTCATCGACATCAGGATTCAGGACGAACGTTCTTCTTCATCGACATCAGGATTCAGGACGAACGTTTCTTCTTCATCGACATCAGGATTCAGGACGAACGTTCTTCTTCATCAACATCAGGATTCAGGATGAATGTTTCTTCTTCATCAACGTTAGGATTCAGGACGAACGTTTCTTCTTCCTCATCGACATCAGGATTCAGGACGAACGTTTCTTCTTCCTCATCGACATCAGGATTCAGGACGAACGTTCTTCTTCCTCATCGACATCAGGATTCAGGACAAACGTTTCTTTTTCATCGACATCAGGATTCAGGACGAACACTTCTTCTTCATCGACTTCACGTGGACAGATACGGTAAACACTGCTATCTATGTTGGTGGTCCACCGTCACAAACGTCTCTGCCACTGGCGATACAGGAACATGTGTTTTCCTCATCATGCTGATTAAGGTGTTTGGCTGTTTGTTATTTACTTGTTTTCAATCTCCTGCATTTGCTATCTGATATTGTTCATGTCAATTATATTATAATGCTGGATTGCGAATGAAATGCTGGGATTGAGAGAACACTTTCAGCTGGAATCCACAAAGCAGATGCTGATCTGTGACCTGGAGGATTCATTTTATTCAACCGAGCAGCGTTTTAATTAAATTATGGCATCAGAATTAAATTATGGCTGAGTTGGGCAAAATTCAGAATTTAAAAAACGGTTCTCAATTCAGTCATAGAACACAATCATTCAATTAGTTGAAGATCTGCGACATAACTATGATTACATTATTCATTTTATATTTTATTTAATATATAAATATGAAAATTATGCCTATTTCTTCCTTGATATGCAGACTGCATTTTGTCTCTGATTAGAAACGCTTCTCTAAATACTCAATTCAGTATTTTTAAATAAATTAAGACCAGTTTTTAAGTTTGCCCTACAGCACCACAATATTTTCAGATAACTTTATACATTTTAATCTATTAAATTGAATGAAATTACAAAAACACAAAATAATAAATCATGTTAAATAAAATAAAATATTTTATTATTGTTAATGTTAAAAACATTTTTTTTCAGGATTCTTTGCTGAAAATATATATATCTAATTAACTACAAATTTTAAATGATAATATATATATTTAATAATAATTTTAATATTTACAAGTGTAAATATATGAAAATATTTTATTATATATAATGTAATATTAAAATTATTAAAACTATTACATTATGTATGTGTGTGTGTGTCTGTGCGTGTCTGTGTGTGTGCGTGTGTTAGTTTTCAGGAGCTTTTTCAAATTCAAATCCATTTTGCAATCAAATTCGAGAAACATTTTGACATCACAGTAAGTAAACCAAAAATGTAGTTTGACTCCAGGAGAATCCATCTGTAAAATGATAGCAATTTAGCGCTTGTTTTGATTCCCTTCTCTCACAGCTAGAATCATATCTGGACACTATTCTCAAGAACACTTTGTAAATGTCATGGAGGCAGAGCTCCTGTTATCTCGAGGTTTTGGCACACATTCAACGTTGAAATCCAAGGCACTTTCCTGGTTCCTCAATGCGGGCATTTGGCACACGGAGACGAGCGAGGTCACGCAATTTGAGAACAGCTGTAAAATATGTGCCGGGGATCGAGACAGAGCGTCTTCAGTATGTCATGATAAATGGATCTTATGTGTGGAACACAAAACGGGTCACAGACCCCCATCTGACACCAGCTCGTTCACATGCTGCCTTAGAAAAGCACAACTATAATTGCACTAATTAGATCTTAGAGGATCAATCAGTAGAATGTTTATTTTGGACAGACACGAATATCACAATGTCTACGGCCTCCTCGTCTCTGATAACACATCCAAGCTTTGAACGGAGACCTGAACACAGTTTTAAAGCCGTCAGAAAAGTTCAAGCTGCCAAAAACACAATCTATGAGATAACAGCAAGAAACCTCCCAGACGACACGACTGTGGAAAACAGCGACCCATCACCGAAGACGTCAGAGCTGAGAGGAGATCTGAACGTTTCAGAATATGGGAATAATTAAGAAAGTCCTCGCATTCTGAGGGTTGTTTGGTTTTTCCAGCACAGTTTAAAGTTCAGCCAAAAATGAAAAGTGTTATAATTTACTCACCCTGATGTTCTTTCACACCCATGTGACGCTATTTCATGTGCTTTCTGAGCTTGTCAACTCCTGAACACTCTCTGCTTGCACTGTACGGAAAAGAAAACAATCTGCTGAAATTATTTTAGTGTTTGTAAAAGTCATGTGGGTTTAGAAAGACATGAGGGTGAGTAAATGCTTACATAATCTTAATTTGGAGGTGAACAAACCCTTTAATTGGCTCTTTGTGCTGCAGGATCATTAGTGTGTGTACTTGTTCACATTAATCCTGAAAACGCATCTTTTTCTCTACATTTTCCCAGGTTTTCCCAAAGTTTACCCAGGTGGATAAACTTGTATTGTGCGTGTATTGATATCTATGGTTGTACCGGCATTGTTTGCGCCTGCAATTCACGCTCATCGTCTTGTCAAAGATAAATGTTACATATGTCACAATCTTCATATTACATTCCTGTGAAGTATTAGACTATGGAATGGCCATTTTGAGTATGACTAAGAAGCAAAAATGAGTGCTAAAAGTATGTTATATTCATAAATATTAAACTAATGAATTCAATATTTTTTTCAAGAAATTAAAGATTAATATTAGAAAAAATATAAAATAAATGTTATATATATATATATATATATATATATTTACAGGTTTAAATATACATAATGTTTAAATTATATATGATGCCATAAAACAAATACTTCAAATACACTGCTCTCTCTCTCTCTCTCTCTGAGTTATGGAATATTATGCTTATAAAAAGATCATACACTGTAAAAAAAAAGTTATTGTTGGTTTAACGTAATTTTTTTTGAATTTTTGAAATTTTTAGTTAGTTGAAATAAAAAATTTGAGTTAATACAATGAAGGAGATTGGTTTAATTAACATACACTCAAAATATTATGTTATCTGAACCACATTAATTATCTAAGTTGATTTGACAAAAGATAAAAAGTTGTGATTGTGTTTTTACAGTGTTAGTACGAGTATAGTAAGCATATAGTCTCTGTATCTCAGTGAGCTTTTCTGCATTTGCATTAAAGTGACTGAAGTGTTTCAGATGTTTCAGAGTGGACAAGCAATGTTTGTAGTTTTTTAACACTTTTTTTTATTTGTGTTTGTAGTTCTAATTGAATCCCATGGCTTGTGGGAAATGTGATCTGTAAGAGTGTGCATGGATCTGCACTTTAAATGTTCAGCAGAAATAATAAAGCATCCGGTTCTCCCGGCTCTACTGCGGCGCGGCTCGCGTCCGGTTAGACTCAGCGTCAGTGAAGCTCTCAGCATCCGTTCACACACCGGCGTAATGAGACGACTGGAGCCTGTAATCACGACTGATGTGTTCAGATGAGAGCGTCAGGGTTGAACTCATCAATATCCTGGAGAATTTCCTATCGGGTTCCTCAGAGTCGAGCATCGGGTTTCAACTGAAATCTAGTTTATGTGTCCAGAGAGGACATGAAACGCTCGAAATATGACCCACATTTATCACAAAGAAGAATTTAAGGAAATTAAGAAAGAGCTATGTGCAATGTTCAGGCTTCTCGGGCAAATGTCGGATATCCGATCCCCTGATATCCATAAGAGATGAGGAGATGTTTGGGAGAGTCCACGGTCCGGGACGCCTGCACATCATCATCATGGAGATTTCACTCCGGAGAACCAAGAAAACTCGTATCTGGTGACCAAATGAAGACTGATAGCTGTGTGTACGTCAGAATTCATCAACATAATTTCATTTATTTCCATTTCCTCCACCCATGCAATATATTTTTTTTTTTTATGTGTTTGTACTGTCATTACGAAGCAGAAACCATATCGGCTTTAAGCACCGCTGCTCATGGCATTCGAGAGGGGAAAAACACATGACAAATGAAATGTGATTCCTCACTGGACTGTAGAGATAAGAAAAGC
The DNA here is from genome assembly GCF_965113295.1 of Leuciscus leuciscus. NCBI lineage: Eukaryota > Metazoa > Chordata > Actinopteri > Cypriniformes > Leuciscidae > Leuciscus > Leuciscus leuciscus. The sequence goes on from NC_138737.1 coordinate 1,716,685, forward strand.
CAATAAGAGCCCGCGCTCCTGAAAGGCCCCCGGTGACATGTGCGGTACTGAGGATTTGGTTGGTGGAGTCTGTGATTGACATTCACTATTCGGCCCCCGGGAAGAAAGAGCCGAGTATAAAGATATCGTGTTTAGCCTTCAGCGGCCACAATATCCACCTCGACAAGAGCATCTGATCAGGTGTCACCTGTGAGGAGAACACAGCGCTGTACTCTCAGATGATAACCCTGTGCATCGGTGGAGCATCATTCAGAATCAAACTGAGAATGATTTTTAAATTCCAATTAAAGTCCTGCAGTTTAATGAGTTGGGCGCATAATTGCAATACTAATATGAATGCAAGTAGTAGAAAAGCAAAGTTTTTCAAGACAAACCTTATGTTGACAAGTTTAAAGTTTTAAAACATGGATGGATGGATGAATGAATGAATGAATGAATGAATGAATGAATGAATGAATGAA
>NC_138737.1:1722145-1747561 GCF_965113295.1 Leuciscus leuciscus
CAGCGTCAAACTTTCCAATGGTAGTGCAGATGAATAGATGTATAACAGAAACATAACAGTACGTTGGCAAGTGAACATAATGATTTTCAGCATCTCATCCATTTCTGTGACAGGAATCCTCTAAATGATTCGCTCGTGTTTTTCAGTATGTGAGCTTTTGAACAGAACGCCATGTGACGGTTTTATCAAGTGATCATAGATCAACAATGCAAGAATGTAATCTTTGCACAAAGATACACCCATTAATTCTTATAAAATGCTTTTCCAACAAAAACTGTCATGGGAAAGAAAAAGAGAGTCACTTTCACTTGCCTTTGTGTTCAAATGAAAATACATGCTGTTCCCAGAGCTGTATTAAACTATTACGTGCCTCGTCCATAACACAAGCCTTGTCTTCACAGGCCGCGTGAAGGTGGTCCAGGAGGCGCGTCACGGGTCAGAGGTCACGGCAAAACCAGAAGAGCGCAACATCTGCCAGACACATCCGAGCCAAATCCCCTAGGACCCAGACGTCCATCGGCACACTGAAAAATCCCCGGGAAAAGACCTCGCGCTCACCCTCTCACTGCCACCGTGACAAGTTCGTCTGCCGCTGACCTCTGACCCCGAGAACGACCCACCCGTGACGCCCTGTAGACTGAAGCCAACCGTAAAGATAATAGCAAACACACCCAGCATAAACACATCCAGACTTCCCGTAAATAGAGCATTGAGACATTCCTTCTCTTCCAGATGTGTTGAAAAGTTATAGATGTAATGCAATCTGTAAAACAAAACCCCGTTTGTGTCATTAAACACACAAATATGGTGTTTTCAGCGCCAAAACAATCAATATATAGTCCTGTGCATTGAGCCTGGACTGGTGCAGATGTCACCTTCATATCCGTCTGAAACGGGAACGCCGAGCTCGGAGAGATCTGCATCTTGAAGTCATTTTCCAGCAGATTAATCAACAGTGAAGCGTGGCGTTTATCACGGCTGAGATATCAGCGCTTGTTTACGTGTGCATGTTACCTTTCTCACGTCTCTTTGTGCTTAATTAACCAGTGGCATTTTACCTTTCATTATCAATCTAATTATCCGTCATTTCAAACTTGGCAATGTGGGAGATATGAAAACAATTATAAAAGTCATCGTTCATAGAAACAGTTCAGTTAAACTTCACAATCTCAATTATTGAATATTCATAAAGTAGCAAATGTCACAGCATGTTTGAAGCATCTACACCTCTATTAGTGCTATATGGGTAGTGTATATATGCATATATTCTCTCTATCATGATTTAAGGTTCACGTTTATATATGAATGTACACTACGGTTCAAGGGTTTGGGGTCGGTAAGATGTGTTTATGCTTTTGAAAGAAATCTCTTCTGCTCACCAAGGCTGCGTTTATTTAATCAAAAATACTGTATGAATGTTACAACATTAATTCAAACATCTAATCTCTCCTCAAACCACTTTCACACGAGACTTGCATGAGCTTCAAAAGTCAAGACTTTTTAAAGACAGGGTTTGTCAAGCCAAGAGTCAGAGCTGACCGACTTTCCTTTCATAGTTTTCTTCGCTGATCCATCCTCGATATTATTTATTTGGCAACACTTTACAATAAGGATCATTAGTTAACATTAGTTAATGTATTAACTAACATGAACACATTTTTTAATTTTAATTAACTATATGGATTAAAACTGTAACAAATGTTCTGCTTATTGTAAGTTCATGTTAGTTCACGGTGCATTAACTAATGTTAACAAATACAACCTTTGATTTTAATAAAATATTAGTAAATGTTGAAATTAATTTTAACTAAGATTATTAAATGCTGAAGAAGAATTGTTCATTCTTAGTTCATGTTAACTAAAGTAGTTAACTATAATGTTAACTAATGAACCTTATTGTAAAGTGTTACCATTTATTTAAACCTCAGAGTCACATTTGCAGTGAAACTCAAAGATTCTTCAGTGATATTAAGCGATTGTCAAAGTGTCAAACCTGTTCCTGCGATTGTTCCGAGTGGCACTTTATCAAGTCATTTCGCACTTTAGTCAAACCCAGATCTCGGCAAACACACACTCTTGCACTGACACACCGATGCCTGAACATGAGCAATAAACTTCAATGAATGTGCATTAGCAATGAAAGGAGGACGGTTGGATTAAACATGTTTTAAATATGCATATTTCTCTCATCATTAGAACAGCTTGATGTTGATGTTTGCATATGAGGGATTAGATCTGAGTCTTTCATTATGTGCGGCTCAATAATGTATATGCAGTGAGAATATAGTGATGTATTAATACATGCGTGTCATTAAACTGTGGGTTGAACAGGAACGGATGAACCTTCGAGGACGTGCAATAAGTCACTGGCTCACATGAAAAACTCCATTTGAATTATTTAACCGCGGCTCATTATTGCAAAGTCTGTATTCCCGGTAACAAATCTTAAAGGTACAGCTCAAAAAAAAAAAAAGATGACAGTGGCCATTATCCTATTTACACAGCTGCAGGGAGACATACGTTATCCCTCGGACAGGACACATTCGTTTTACTCTTTCATCGGGTTATCAACCCATCAGACGCTTTGTGCCCTGGGTTTGTGGAGAAGAATCAACATATCATCGTTTCTTTAAGCAGAAGTCCAGCTTCACGTGCTCTTCTTTTCCCAGGGAATCTCCCGCACGGATACGTCTTGATCAAGTGGGAAAACCGAGCTGGTGGTGATGCTGCTCAGGTGGGAAGAAAGGGAGATCCGTCTTGGGAAGGCCTTGTCGGATGGAGTGTATTCGGTTCACGTGTGGCGACTGAATACCTTCCAATGTTTGCCGACACTGATGGATGAGAACATAACGACGTGCCGACGGACACACCACATCTCCGAGAAAAAACTGTGAATATGGCTATTAATCTTTCGGCTGGAAGGGAAGCGGTTGGATCTGCTCAGTGTTGGGCGTCTGAAATGCACAAATGTTTGGTTTCAGTTTACACTTGGAGAGGATTTTCTTGTGTTTCGCGTTTCCTCTCAGTGAACACACTGTCATTTCATCAGGAAGAGCAGGTTACTGTTTTCTGCTTTATTCTAGAGCTTAGAAGATTATAGTTCCATTCCGTTTCTGCTTTTTCTCATGTGTTTTGAGACGGGCAACAGTGATGATAGTTTTTATGACAAAATTTAGGGTTAGGCCTACACTTTATTTTCAGGTGTCATTGTTACAGTGTAATTATATATTTAAGTACAGAGTAATATTAAGTAACTACATGTACTTACTATACTGTAGGGTAGGATTAGGATTTGGTTTAGGGTTAGTTGCATGTAATTATGCATAATTTACTGTTATATATGGTAAGTACATGTCACTTATGTAACAAGGACACTGTAAAATAAAGTGTGACCAAATTTAGTAAGGTTTATGCTTGAAATGAGAAGAGAAATTCTATAAAAACTGATTTTGATAAATATGCAATTTACTTCTCTCAGGTAAATGTGTCATGATTTTGAAATCTTGTGTATCTTGAGTATAAACTGCAAGACAAAAATACAGGAAGTTTTGCTGTTTAAAAAAAAACCAGGCCATAATTATGACATACTAAGTAGCCTAATCATTATGACATAAGAAGCTGAAATTATGAAATACAAAGTCATAGTTATGACAAAAAATTATGACATTCTAAGACTTATGTCATCATTTTGACTCTTTAATCTCATTTTCGATTTAGGATGTCAATTTCAAACTTTTAGGTCATCATTTCTATTGTTCTATTGTGTCATAATTCCAACTTTTTAAAAAAGATAATATATATATATATATATATATGAAGAGTTCAGATGCAAAAGCCTCTAAATGCCATCTGAAATTTTCTTATAGAATGATCATTTTTATCAAGCTTGTATATTTAAGTTCAGTAATTTCACTTAAATGACAATTAATAGGTAATCTTCATTGCCATTTAAGTGAAATTATTGAATTTAAATATACGAGCTTGATAAAAATGATCATTCTATAAGAAAATTTCAGATGGCATTTAGAGGCTTTTGCATCTGAACTCTTCATATATATATATATATATATTATAGTTTAACTACATTTAAAGTGTCTCCAAAAAATAATCAGCCACTGATACAACATCTACTTTATAAATTTTAAATATTCAATTTTATTTACACACCAATCAAAAGTTTGGGATTGATAATAAATGTTTTTGAAAGAAGTCTCTTCTGCTCACCAAGACTGCATTTATTTGATAAAAAATACATAAAAAATAGTGAAATATTATTAGAATGTAAAATATCAGTTTTCTATGTGAATATACAGTAAAGTGTAATTTATATCCTGTGATCAAAGCTAAATTTTCAGCATCATTACTCCAGTCTTCAGTGTCACATGATCCTTCACAAATCATTCTATGATGATTTATAAAAGGTTTTTCTTACTTTTTGGAGGATGGAAAATACCACTTAAAAAATTTGAGATTTCACGGGGTAAAATATCATATTAAAGCCATTTCTTCTATACTTGACTGTTCTTGTTTATCAATTAATAACAATTACAGAACATGATTACTCTTAACAACTTTTCTTTTAAATATAATTGAAATAAAATGCATGTTGCATTTACATAAATATATATAAAACTCACTCCTCCTACACAACTATTTCTTTTCTCCACTTGTGAGACATACATTTTCTTGCAAAAAGTAAAATAAAAACATGATCTTTTTATACTCTCATAATGAGATACAAACCCCAAAATATGTGATACATTTGTTTTGAAATGCCAAAATTATGATCACAACCCCTGCCAACTCCACTTACGCAATATTTTCTCCCAGCAGCTGCAAAGAATTCATATTTCCATGAGGAGCAGAGCATTCCCACATTTATTAAATTGAAAATTTAATTTACTCAAACTGAGTGAGACAGTGTTATACACGCGGAGAAGTTCCAGATGACACGAGTCTCGGAATCCGAGCACAGAGAATAAAGTGGAAAAATAAATAACTCGAGATTTCGCCTCAGAAAACAGGAGAGAAGAGTGTGGAGAGCAAGAAAATGTGTTTGCCGAGGCGTGTAATTAGCAATTACGCTGGGTGTCATCAGTGATAACTATTTCAGCGCAGATCTGTGGGGTAAAGTGGGCCAGGGAGACAGTAAATCGAGCGTTGCACCTGCGGTCAATCAGACGTCGGGTCGGTACCGGCCAGAACCAAAGCCAGAAACCTGGCCCTTGTGATGCCGAGCAAGATGGCCACCATCTGCAAGCACAGCTTTTCAAAGTAATTTATTTCTCAGGCCCCCGAAGCTGACCTCGCTCGAGAGGAGCGGATCTGTATGAAATCGCATTGCATATGCCATCAGAGGACAGATGGAGCGATCACAGGCTAAGTGAGAATCTAAGAGGTCATTAAAAGTGTCCCGTCAAACTGACGGATCTGCAAACAGCTGGTTCCCTCAGACCTCCATCTCAAACCTCTGGATCATGATGCACTGAGAAGCTCAAGCGATGCAGTAAAACATCTGACTCATGAGATGAGGCGACCTCGCAGTCACAGGACGAGCCCGATGAACTTATGCAGTCGCTGCAAATATCCCACTGTACATGGAAACCCATTTCTGCCACGAGAGAAAAAAAATATGACAAACTTAGTTATAATTATGACATAAAAAGTCATAATTTTGACATACTAATTAACAATAATGACATAAAAAGCTGAAATTATGACAGAAAGTCATAATTATTACTTAGTATGTCATAATTATGACTTTCTATGTCAAAATTATAACTAAGTTTGTATTTAAGTAATAATTATGACATACAAAATCATAAGTATTACTTATGTCCTCATTTTGAAGTTTTATAGTTATGACTTTGTATTTCATAATTTCAACTTTTTGTCATAATTATGACTTTGCATGTCAATTTCAACTTATGTCATAATTATTACTTAGTATGTCATAATATTTGACATACTAAGACTTGTCATAACTTTGACTTGTGCCATCATTTCGACTTAAATAATATTTTTTACTTTTTAAATCTCATAATTTCATTATATTTTGTCAAAATGTACATTTTTTATGTCATAATTTTGATTTAGTATGTCATAATTTCAATTTTTTTTATCTCAATTTCGATTTGGTATGTCATAAGTTCAACTTTTTTTGTCATCATTTTAATGGTCATAATTTCAACTTTTTATGTCATAATTATGATTTTTTTATGTCATAATTATAACTAAGTTTGTTTAAGTAATAATTATGACATAAAAAGCTGAAGTTATGACATACAAAGTCATAAGTATTACTTATGTCCTCATTTTGAAGTTTTATGTCATAGTTATGACTTTGTATTTCATAATTTCAACTTTTTGTCATAATTATGACTTTGTATGTCAATTTCAACTGTCATAATTATTACATAATATTTGACATACTAAGACTTATGTCATAACTTTGACTTGTGCCATCATTTCGACTTAAATAATAATGTAACTTTTTAAATCTCATAATTTCATTATATTTTGTCAATTTCAAATTTTCATGTCATAATTTTGATTTAGTATGTCATAATTTCAACTTTTTATTTCATAATTTGAATTGTCATAATTTCAACTTTTTAAGTCATTATTTTGACTTTTATGTCAGAATTATTATTTACCATAGCATGATTCTGAGAAAAATATAACAAAATGTAAAAAATGTCCAAATGAAAGGTGGCATTGTTATGATTATTGAGATCTGCTTTGGATCTGAAATGAACAGGTTCAGTGTGTGCTATTTTCTGGAGCATTACTGCATTAACTGAATCGAACTGCTGTGCACTTTGGAGGCGTCTAATGAATAATTCGATAATCGCCTAAAAATAGACTTAACGTTATGCTGCTTGCTGCCCTGTAATTAGTTTAATTGTGGCTTTGAGACGGGTAAAGCACTGCAGTGACTGATTAAGGGCTGTTTGCTTTCACTTGATCAGACTTCTGATCCGCCCTGTTTACATTACTGAAGATTTTATGGACTAACATCAATTATTACGGTGCACTGATAGTTACATAACATGATAGAATACTCGTATTACAAATTGCTTTTGTCCCTCTATTGGATAAAAGCATCTGCTAAATGCATAAATGTATCTGCAAAATCATCTAGATAAAGCTTGTAGAAGACGAGATGAATGCAGTGATGTGCAGTGTCCTCATCCTCAGAGACTACACGAGGCAAAGCACTAGTATAATTGAGTATAATATTTGTCTCAGACTGGAGGTATGAACTCCAGGAGCGTTTAGTGAATGTAAAGTCTTCTGTTCGAACTCAATCTCCTTCTCCATCTGCTCAGATGGCCTGTTGAGCTTCTCAGCGTCATGTTTAACTCTGCGTCGCTTCACACGAGTGTGTGTGTGTGTGTGTGTGTGTGTGTGTGTGTGTGTGTGTGTGTGTGTGTAGGTTCTGCAGTGCCGTAACTACTTCAGGGACAAACCGGCTCCAACAGGACCAGCTTTTGTTTGCAGTCGAGCCGGCGATGTGGGAATGTCCAATCAATTCATTTACTGTACAAAAACACGGCCCAGCGCTCCAGGAGGTCTTTGTTCCTGGGAATATAATGCCAACGGTCAGACACGACAATGACACGCTGTTTCAATTCACTCTGATGACCCTTGACGGGATAAAAGTGAATTCAGGTGAATTTCCGGCCATGAGAGTGAAGCACTGTAGAGAGAGAATAAACTCTGCTGCTTTCATTCATATCCTTATAGAAAATATTATAAAGCAAAGGACAATTATAAAAAATAAAAATAAAACACTTAAAGTTGAGTGTGTGCATCATTCTGTATAATTAATGATTCATTCAAAACAAAAAATAAACAGGTGAGAATCAGGGTTATTATAGTTAACTACATCTCTTTAAAATTATGGCATTATTTAAATGGATGTAAATATAAATCGTCTTTTCTCCCCTATTGTGTCGTATATCCGAGTGAAACGCTTCTGGAACGAGAACAAATGTGGGCGGGGCTTGATTGTGTCCGTGTGGAATTGATTGGATGGTTGTGGTTTGCTATTGGCTGATCTCATGTGAGTGACAGGTTGCCCCACCCACATCATCAGAGAAGAGAAGAAGAGATGCTGCAAGAGGAACTTACTCTGATTCAAGATCAGATTTAACAAACTAATGCACGGATAAATAATTTCTAATATAAATACTGCAGGAGTCCATTTTGATTTCATGGAGACTTTAAAGCGAGTCAGTGTCCAGCAGAAAGGATTTGATCAGTGTTCAAGCGTTACCTCCATGGTGACGATGCGGGACTGTCATTGAATTTGTTCCAGTCCTCTGGTCCCAGATCTCTGAGTCAGTGTGAAGCACGTGTGCCGTCCACGGGACGTTTCCCTGACAACGGATGATGGACAGTGCTGGACCAATCCACATCTTCAGGGTAACTATCCATGACACACACTACACTCAAACCCTGCTGTCTACACAGGCAACATCCTAACTAACATGCAACCTCGTTAGTGACTGATCTGGAATATTCCACATACACGGCATCTTCATGAGCCACACAAATGCACCTCTTTAGGCACAGCCGGGTTAAAGTCCCCATGAAATCAAATATTTTTGGGCTTTTAGTATGAATATGTTAGTCTTACTTAGCTAGTGTGCTCCCAAACAATGACAAAATTTGCATTTAGAAGATATAAGCATTCAAAACTTACAGTCTCTCACTTCCTACAATATGGATCAATGATTTTGATGACATCACTGCACTTCAGCTTCTCTTCAGATTTTCTGTCCAATCAAATGCTTTCTATAATCTGAAGCTCCGCCCCCTACACTATAAATAGTTGCTAAAGCTGTGGCTGAAATCAGTCACTTGTTCACACATTTACTATTTTCTACATGGTGAACGGCACACAGTGCACTATATAGGGGATAGGGAACGATTCAGACAATGTAAATATGCTTTTCATTGGAGTGAATGAAGTCGTTAGTGTCACGCGAACCGTCGCAGAAACGGTCCAGAGACTCGATAGCACAGAGCGGATCATATGATCGAGTCAAAACGTATCGGACTCATTTGAATTCTACAGAGTGTGCCAGATTTGAAAGCGATGGAGGAGAACTGGTTAGACGGACTCGGCATTAGAAACAGCACTGACGAGTGGAAGAGAAACTACACATCCTCAGCATGATTATGATGTTATGCTGTTTTGCTTTAGTAACAGTTTCATGTTAAATCTAAATCTAAAAGGGGAATGACTATGGCTGTCATAAGCTGTCAAATGCGGCTTTACTGAGCTCAACAGCTCTGACTGAGCTGTGATATAAACCAAACACTATTGGCTAATATTATTAAAAAGGGGCGGGGCTGCTCAATAAGTCCCGCCCTGTCTTCCTGTTTCAGTAGAAATGACGTCAACACATTGAACAACACTGTGCGTTTCAAGGCACTTCGGTGGGCCTTTAAGGCTGCTCTGTGCCTGCTCAAAATTCAGTGTAAAGGCGTAATGCAGCATAAAAGCCAGACTAAATGAAGCCTGCCCTGAACAACCTCAGCCCAAGTATCAAAGTATACCGTTTTAGTTGCTGTGTAAATGCCACTTTAGAAGTGCCTCTGTGCCACCTTTGCAGTGTAAATTTGGCAATTGACTCCAAAAAAGATGTTAGCATGTTGCTAAGCTCACAATTATATATAAAAAAAACTAGTGCTGTCAAATCGATTAATCACGATTAATCGCATCTAACATAAAAGTTTGTATATATAATACGTGTGTGTGTGTGTGTGTGTGTGTGTGTGTGTGTCTATAAAGTACATACACACACACACATATACACAAACTTTAATGTTAGATGCGATTAATCACAATTAATCGATTTGACAGCACTAAAAACACACACACAGATACACAACATGATATAGTGTCAGATTAATATCGCCAGCACATGAATTTGAAAAGGCCACTGAATTCATCATCTCAAAAAATAAACATTTTAATTTGATGTTATAGACTTTTTGTGCTGTAATTCTATTTGTGTTGAAATTTGGTTTGCGAAATTCTGATTTTTATTACTCAAGTGGAAATTCAGGTCTTAGTATTCAAGCTGCTAAATGTATCTTGGGAAATGTAGGTTATGATGACATTAGTGAATGCAGGAAAGAGCAAAGGAGTAATCAACTTTGGCCTTTGTTTTGATATGGTTTTGGTGAGGTCATATTTTTGGTCATATGGTGATGTTATTGATACTCAGAGGCTTTGAATCTTTTCCCACCACAATCAATAAAACACCTCAAAGCTTCACAAGGATTTCAATTTCTCCATGTATTGAATGATTGTTTTCATATACAATAATGGTTCAATTCCCCCTGTGGTGAAAATCCAGCTTTTAATGTTGTTTATGTGTCTATGTGGTGTTTTTAATATGCTTTAAGACAAACCATGTGTAAGTTCATAAGTCGACTCCATTGCTGAGTATTTCCTCCTTAAAACTGCAGTGAACCAAAGACAGTCTCAAACACACGCTTTGAAATCGCTGGTGTTTCTGACGTCACAAACTACCTTGTAACCAATCAGATCAACGTGTGATCGTCAACCAGTGGATCTCTGAGCTGAGTGAGTGAGTGGAGGCGGGGCTCATTTGCATATTCATAGAACCACGCATTCTAAATTAGGCAAGGGTGTCGAGTTACATTCAAGATATTTTAAGGCATGAAGATTTTTTTTTCAAGGAAAAAAAACATTTAAATATGTCATTTTGGTGATCAAAGATGAGTTTTAAGGGATAAAGTGATTGACTACAGGGGGACTTTCAGTAACAATACAAATAAACAAAAATACAATAACTAAAGAGCTCTGAACCAAATAACGACAGACTATTTGACAAAAAAAAATCTACTAATTCGACACCGATTTACTCTTCCTTTATTTTTCAGATGTCATCGTCGAATTTTGAAACTTGAACTTCCCAACCCAAAATCAGCAGCCTGAATATTGTGAATAATATTTAAAATTAAGAGCCAAAACAACATCAAACATTAAATTATGTTAATTTTTTAAATATTTTTTTGCAAGATCATGCATTTGGTGATATAAATCTGACCCCCATTTTTAATAAGATTTAACAATTTATTATGAACATTTTTAAGTACTGAACTAAGGATATTTTTTATCAACATTTATCTCAACTGGCCTTCCGTCTTGAATGATTTTTCTTTCATTGCGATGCATTCTGTGCTCGCTTCACAGTGAAGGACACACACAATGCCGACTGAGTTTACAATATATGGTGTATAAAAGAACAGCATTCAGTTGCAAACCCTGTTTAGCTTCAGTGTTGCTGTATATAAATGCGAGTGAGTCGCTTAGTTACTTTAGTTTAAATGAAACAAATAAATATCCACTGAGAGACATCAGTAAAACGTCTGCAGTCTTTTTGTGTGATTTTGTGCTGAAGTCCAGGGTCTTATTTGTCACTTTCACACTTCAATCTAATGCCTTATCTTCTCTGTCCTCTCCTCAGCGCTGAGAAGCTCTTCAAGGTCGTTCTAATGTTGGTTCAGGGTCAGCCGGGTGTCATATCGCCGCAGAGAACTACTTAACACACCGGGGGTAAAGCAAATCTCCTCAATCACTGCTGAATTTGCCAGTCAGGAGGACTGAGCTCACATATGCTGGCGGGTTTAGTGTGTGTGTGATGAGAGCAGTCGGCCGTGGTGATTTAGATGTGAATCGGGGCCAGGAGAGGCTGATAAACGACCAGCAGAAGATTCAGCCAAACTCTCTAATACTGTAATATGAGACGGCTCGCATTCATACAGCGTTTAGCTTTGTGTTTTGTATTCTGATGGAAGGTTTTATATTGCAGTGCCTTTTACTACACCGTTAAAAAGAAGTCACAAAGACTGCATTTATTTTTGATTAAAAATACAGTAAAAACAGTGAAATATTATTACAATCTTAAAATATCTGTTTTCTATGTGAATATATAGTAAAGTGTAATTTATATCCTGTGATCAAAGCTGAATTTTCAGCATCATTACTCCAGTCTTCAGTGTCACATGATCCGTCAGAAATCACTCTAATATGATGATTTGATGCTCGAGAAACATTTATGATTATTATCAATGTCATATTTTTGGTGGAAACATGTTATTTTTCAGGATTCTTTGATTAATGGGAAGTTCAAAAGAACAGCGTTTCTTTGAAATAGAATATTTTGTAACATTATAAATGTTTTTACTGTCACTTTTCATCAATTTCAGGCGTCCTTGATTAATAAAAATATTAATTTCTTAGAAAAAGTAAATAAGTATAATAAGTGCTTGTTTGTTGACTGCAAAATTAACAGCAAAATCATTTTGATATGAGATATTTATTAAAAATGTATCAGACAACTAAACAAAATAGCATGTAATTTACTGACAAAATGTTAATTGCTGCAGTGTATTGTTCAATTAAATGTTTAATTAATCTGAATGAATTATTTAAAAAATAGTTTTGAGTGAATGATTCAATGACTCACTCATAAAGACTTCACTTGATTCATTACTATATGAATTAGAGTTTTTAAACGAATCTCTTGAATGAACGATTCAACCAAAAATGCATTTTTTTAACAGTGACTTGATTGAATGATTATGTAATTAATAAAACTGTTATTTGAAGCTATTTGAACCACTTTTTCACCATCCACTTTCATTTGATGGAATACAGCGGCTTGGACATTCGGGAAGAAAGAAACCCGTATGGATTGGAATAACATGAGGGAGAGTGACAGACCTGACTATAAAGATGCTCTTCTGAGATGGAGATGAAGCTCCTCTCTGAGGCTCACAGTAAACAGATGTTCACCGCTGTAAAAATAACACAGTTTTAATGACTCTGCGAGTCAGCGAGATCTTATGAATTCCTGGCTGTTGCGGTGACAATATTTGCATTACAACAACATAATTCAACTTGAAACTGACCTCTTTATCACCTCCCAACAACAAGGCACAGCAAAACGGCTCCAGTGAGGACTAGAAGGAGGAGAACAAATGTATTAGTTTGGATATTGATGAAGTGTCACACATACGTCATGCTGAGATCATTATTGATCCACTTCGTTGTCTGTAGGATTATAGAGAAGTGCAACATGAGAGATTTTCCTGTTCTAGGCTACCATTGAGTAATTTAGTAATTTGTAAACTACTATACAATCAATGTTGGAAAAACACAGAAAGAATGTCCATGTAAAGTGATGGGTTTCAAGAGATGCTAATATTTTACATTATTTATAATTACAAATTATAATATTTGCAAAATGTTTTTATATTTCAATTTTATGCTTAAATGCAGCAAAAAAAGGTCATTTGTCACATGATCAATGACACATTTACATTTGATTAGTCACATGCCGTAGAAATAGAACAGAATCTTAATTAGTATTTTAATTAATAATGTTCCTTTGTTTACATTTTAAAAAATCGTAACGTTTTTAGCTAAATGTTTATTTACAGATTTAAATGGGGAAAAAATTCACACATTAAAAAAATCGTACTGATCCCGAAATTTTTCACGGGAAAATATAATCTAAATGACTGTTTGTTTGCTTTAACTGTAAAATTAACAGCAAGTAAATGGCAGACATTTACCTATAGCCGGTTTCACTTTATTTTGATGGTCCCTTTAACACTGTTGACTATAAGTAACATTGCACTTACATGTCTACTAACTCTCATTAGAGTGTGAGTAGAGTATTAGTAAACCGGTAGGGTTAGGGTTAGAATAAGTTGACATGTAGCTGTAAAGTTACTTATAGTCAGTATAATGTCTGTTGAGGAGCATCAAAATAAAGAGTTATCAGATATTAATCAGACAGACTACTAATACTCATATTATTATTAATACTAATACTCTAATGACAGTTAGTTGACATGTAGTTGCAAAGTTACTTATAGTCAACAGAATGTGTTAAAGGGACCATCAAAATAAAGTGTTACCAATTAGCCTACTAAAGCCACTTACAAGAGAGCGAGTTTCTTCATCTTTAATGAGGTAGCCTAGCTAATGATACAAGTTTAGTCGGCCTACAGAAACCTTAAAACCAGTGAGAGCGACAGACGGTGTTCATTTGTGTGTAATGAAATGAAGAGGCATTGGTTTTATAATGACAGTCCTGTCGTCCCTGCTGTTTCCATCAGTGTGGCACAGCATCCACGTCCAACATTTTGCGGTTCGTATGGCGCTATAAAGCTCTTTGTGCAGGAGGACAGGTGGACGGGTTTGACATGACAGTCCAAATGGGATGAAGTCCACGTCTGTAATTGTCATCAAAAAGAGCAAAAAAAAGCTCCAAGAGCAGAAGAAAAGAGGCCTGGAAACGGCCAGATCCACACGCTGACGCCAGTCAAAGCACAGCGGCACACACACACACACACACACACTCAAACACACACGCACACACACACTCACACACGCACACACACACGGACAAACACACGCACACACACACACTCAAACACACACGCACGCACACACACACACACACACACGCACACACACACTCAAACACACACGCACACACACACACACTCACACACGCACACACACACGGACAAACACACGCACACACACACACACACTCAAACACACACGCACACACACACACACACACACACACACGCACACACACACACACACGCACACACACACGGACAAACACACGCACACACACACACTCAAACACACACACACGCACACACACACACACACGCACACACACACACGGACAAACACACGCACAAACACACGCACGCACACACACACACACACACACGCACACACACACGCACACACACACTCAAACACACGCACAAACACACACTCAAACACACGCACAAATACACACATAAACACACACAAATGAAAGCAAACACACGCATACACACACACAAACACACACACACACACGCACAAACACGCACACACACATGCAAACACACACGCACAAACACACACGCACAAACACACGCTCAAACACACGCACAAACACACGCTCAAACACACGCTCAAACACACGCACAAATACACACAAACACAAGCAAACACACGCATACACATGCAAACACACGCACAAACACGCACACACACATGCAAACACACACGCACAAACACACGCACAAACACACGCAAACACACGCACGCACAAACACACGCACAAACACACGCACAAACACACGCACAAACACATGCAAACACACGCACAAACACACACGCACAAACACACACGCACAAACACACACGCACAAACACACACTCAAACACACACACACAAATACACAAACACATACACGCACAAACACACACTCAAATACACACACAAACCTACACGCAAACACACACACACAAACGCACAAACACAAACACACAAACCTACACGCAAACACACACGCACAAACACACACACACACACACTCTGCGTCCGCCTGCTCAGCTCTCGCTCCAAACACCGCTGCCTTTCATCGATCTCTCTTTAACTGGGAACCTGAATGCTCTGGATAATGTATCTACGGTTCATTTGTCACTGGGAGACTTTAAACTGATTATCTGTTCTTTGCCACTTTTACAGCCTATATTTTCTAGTTTTACTTTAAGACAGTAAGAAACCACTCCAACTACCTAAAGTTAGAACACCTGCATAGAAAATAGAAAATAGATCATCCATCCATCCATCCATCCATGTCTTTTATTTTGGATGCGATTAATCGCAACTAATCATTGCCTAGCACTATTAAAATCAATACAATATGTAAGAATTTGTAATAAAACATCCAAAGATCACTTGTACAGTGTGATATATTTCCTGCAGTTGTGTGCTTACAATATCCCAAAAGTTCCCAAAGATTTTTAATTTCAGAGAAATGCACAATTTTAAATAACGGCTCGTCCATGTTCACTCGTCTCCTGTCAATGACGTAATATCCGCGTTATCCCTGGTTTCCGCTCGTACTGCCGTAGTAACCATGGCGACAGACGTGGACGACTGCGTTACGTCTAGCGGCGCGCTCACGCTGATGTTAGTAGTCCTTATACTATGGCTTGTGTCAAAATGATTTACGACTTTGACCTTTGACCTTTTGACAGGTTGAACTTCCGGTGACCTTTATGATTGATGGGTTGAACTTCCTTTATGAGGTCATGGGATTAACCTTTGCCCTTCCTGCCTATCGATCATGTGGTTTGACAGTTGCTTTTGCCCCGGTGACCTAGCTAGTACTAAATCATAGTTTTGACGGTTAGTTTTTGACCTATTTAACTAGAACAGATGTTTGAACTTTGTCCCAGTTATGTGTGTGCGTGTGTGGTTATTTCATATATGTGACATTCAGTTATTTCACATTTATATATAAAACATTCTATAATTTATATAACCTAAAACAATTAAAGGTTGAAAAAAAAACATTTAGTTATTTCACATTCATATGTAAAACATCCTTTATATAATATAATAATTATCATGCTAAAGTTCTTTTTAAAAGTGTATAACATAAATGATATAATCTAAAGCAATTTAACTAAGGTTGAAAAATATTCTGTTCTTTTAAAAGCTTACTAAAACCAATAGTTTTAGATAAAAGTATATAAAATTGTCTTACCTTATTTTAGAGAGAGTTGAAGAAGTAGCTCCTAACACATCATTGTCCATACGAATGGGTCACAAAAATAATTAAGCTAAAGTTGAAAAAATATTCTGTTTTTTTAAAAGTATATAATGAAATACTTATAAAATCTACCGAACCAAGTATTTCAGTTTACTGAATTCATATAGTCATTCCTGAATGACCTCACACTGTCTCAAAAGATAAGGAGCGCGCGCGTGTCTGTGTGTCTGTGTGTCTATGCGCGCGTCCTCTTCCTGCGAGCTCTGACCCCCCTCCACAGTGTAACTGTCAAGTGAATCTCACACTAACAAAAGTTGAAAACATGCCTTTAAAAGTGTATAATATAAAATAAAATATCTTGCTAAAGTTGAAAAACATACCGTTCCTTAAAAGTATAATATAAATATCTTATTGATCCAACTATTTTAGTTTTAGATGAATAAAAAATGACTGAGTTAAAATTAACACATCAATGTCCATACCACTGATGCCCACAAAAATAATTAAACTAAAGTTGATAAACATACCTTTAAAACTGTATAAATGTAATGGTTATAAAATAATTTTACTAAGGTTGAAAAAATATTCAGTTCTTTTAAAAGAATATAACATAAAAAGCTTACTAAAACCAATTGTTTTAGTTAAAAGTAAATAAAATCATCTTACCTTATTTTAGAGAGAAAGTTGAAGAAGTGGCTCCTAACACATCATTGTCCATTGATGTCCACAAAAAATGCAATGTATGAATGGATTCAAAATTGTTTTACACAACTGAATTCATATAGTCATTCCTGAATGTCTCTCAAAGCACCGTCTCAAAACATAGGGAGGCGCGCGGTATGTGTGTCAAAAAGTAAAACACACGTGTGTGTGTGTGTGTGTGTGTGTGTGTGTGTGTGTGTGTGTGTGTGTGTGTGTGTGTGTGCGCGCGCCCCTTCACATGTGAGCTTTGACCCCTCTCCTTCGCATACCAGAGCACAGTGAAAGTGAGGAAGGGGTTTCCTAATATCACACTCACAAAAGTTGAAAAACATACTGTTCCTTAAAAGTGTATAAATAAAATGGTTATATAAATATACTGAAACCAATTATTTTAGATGAATAAATAAAATTCATCTTACATGTTTAGAGTTACAACTCTTGAACTTACATGTTCAAGAAGCTGTTGAGAGCTATAAATCACAGAGTGGTTCTCTCTCACACCAGTGTCTCTGACTCAGAGGGGTGTATTCAGTGATGGGATGAGACATTTTGAATGGTGTGTTAAACTTATAATCCTAAATGTTTAAATGACATCTTTTAAAAATAAAAGATGTTTTAAATAAATTATTAAAAGTCTTAATAAAAACAAATATTTTACAACGATGGTCTGTGGAAAAATTTGACTTGAACAAAGTATTTTTATTTATTTATCATGGGTATGTCAAATCACTTGAAAATTGAAGCGTCACAAGTCATCTCACGCCTGTGAAATATTCAGTAATTTCTTAAGTTGTATCTGTGAGAAAATGACAACCACATAGGCCTATCTTCAGAGAGAGCAACCATGAAAACATTTAGAAACTGGGAATCTTCCAGAAATAAGGTCCTTCCGATCAGCGCTGAGAAAGAAGTTACTGGACAATAATGATAGCTTCAGAATATCGGATGACAGATGAGTCTCTGTGCATCGTGTCAGAGCGCATGTCATGTTAGTCTGCTAACGCCTTTACAGAGCCAAAAGTTTTGTACACACAAAATTTATTTCAAATCATAATCGTAAAAGTTTACATTAGATATTTTAAAAGATTGTTTAAATTATATCTTTAAAGTTTGAATACATACTCATCTTCTATTTATCTTTTAGAAGACTTATGTATGATATAAATTATTTTGTTTAACGGTGACCTAAAGTATAATTGTTATTAAACAATGTCTGTTCAAAACTTTAGGTGGTCGTCTTAAATCTAATTTATATGAAAAAGATTCAATCAGCATATTTTTTTCCATGCTGGGTTTCAATTTTTATGGTGGGGGCTTTCCATAGCTATCCCGTACACCTAAAAACGACCATCACAGAAAACTACATTAAAAATGAAATAAATAAATCATTTTATAAAATGTAAACAAAGTTTTAGCTAAATAAAAACACCTTACATTTCCAGAGAGGTGAAGTAGTTCTTTATGCAATGATAAAAACGATCCAAAAAAGCAAATAGTTTAAGTTGTCATAAACAGAACAAAACAAAACAAATCCTTCAGTGATAAACTACAGTGTGAACTGAAGCTTCAGGATATAGGGCGACAGAACAGATGAGTCTCGGCGGACAATGTCGCAGTAAATCTAGTCTGCTAACGCCTTTCCAGAGTACATCCAGAGTTTACACTAATTTCATTTAAAAGCATAACCTTAAAAGTTTAAATCAAATCTTTAAAATCATATCTTCTTAGAAGATTTATGTATTAGGCCTATTGTTACTAAGCAGCGTCTGTCCAAAAACTTTAGATTGTTACATACAACATACAACATGAAACATGTTGTCAAGGTTTGTCACAATGTTTTTTAAGAAATCCTAGGACTTCACATTGCTCTTATTTAGTCAAAGTTGTATCATTTGGAAAATCAAAGTAAAAATCATACATCGTCTTAATTCAGAGTATAAGTATAAGATCGTATAAGATCATTTTTACTCGTATCTCCCGAACTAGGGTGAAACCCTTTACTGAGAATATACCACCGGTCATCTACTCAAAATATATGTAGAAGTTTCAAATGTTAGCATTTGTTGATGGTGGCCGCATGAACAGACTTTGGGGAGAGCTATAGCAGAAAGCATGCCCTTTGACCTCCTCAATTTTGGAGTCCTCCCAAAAGAATTTCTCCCATCTAGCGATTCTTCCATCCACTCGCTTTTTGCAACTTTGGTAAATGTGCCAAGAAGCTATGACAACATGTCTTCCAATAGCACATCATCGAGTTTAACTATACATGTTCTACCATTATGCTGCCTATATAATGATTTACACAACCAAGCTCGTCATTTAGACCGTAACTTTGACTTACCTGTCGAGAAGAAAGCAGGCAACTTCCCTTTCAAAGTCTTTCTCCTTCATTAGCTCTTTCCACCTGGGAAATTTATTTATTTACATCCCGATCAATTAAATTTCTGCTTTTGGGCGACGAGGATTCCTTCTCCTGCATAACTTTGATCCTGCATAATAATTTATCGTGCAGTGCGGCCTTTCAAATGTGCCAGGGGCAGTATTTTCAAATTTTCATCCAGGCTGCCCCGGGTTCGACTCCCGGTATGGGAAGACAATTTTTTTACATCGCCAACAAAATTCAAGTTATTCAAGTTCATCAATAATCATTTTTAGTTATGCATAGTCTTAGAGGCCTACACGAACTGCAGAAACAAGCAGTTTCTTGAAGATTCGGTACTGAATCATTTTCACAAATACAATTATATTGAATTCAGAAAATTTCACTATGGAATATTTACTTTATCTATCATAATTTCAATTTAGTACGTCATCATTTAAACTTTTCATCTCATAATTATGACGCATAGTCATAATTTTTATTTCAACTTTTTAATTCAGAATTACAATTTTTGTCAATTACGCCTTTTTAATGTAATAATTCAAACCTTTTTAAGTCATCATTTGGTTGTTGACTATAGTAGTGCTGATGATGAAATGTGTCGAGTTAGGCTAGCGCTTTTTGTACCTCTCTGGTCTTTTTCAAGATGGCGGAACGACACGGAAGCTTCCTTGGACATACCCGCCCCATGTAAATAAAGATAAGAAATGATCTGATTTTAAGAAAGATCATTTTACACCCATGAGGACATATTTTATGAATACAGACAATGATTTTAGCTAATAAAATACAATTTTTCAACCCGAGCGAATCTACACATGAGAGGCCTTCAGAAGTCATAACTTCAGCGGCTTAGGCCCATTGGTGTAGGTATTTGTAAAAATCAAATACTCTATTACACTTTTTAAAGTTAGAATAAAAAGACCTGTAGTGTTGTCTGACACAAGGCCATTAACTTGTTTTATAAATGTACTTTGCTTATTTCTACAAATATCAACCTGATAAATGAAAATCAGAAAAAAGAAAAAACAGTGTTTTAAAATACAACTAAACCATGATAATGTTTAGTTTAGATGTTGATGACTCAGGCATAGTGCAACCAGATTTCTCTAACATCTCACTCACAACGCAAAACGTTGTAAATAAACATTTTCAAACTGTAATTTAACCATATTTTATTAATATTATGTTGATTTAAAGCTTTTTGTTATTAACTAATACCTTTATCTTTTAACATCCGGCACAAAATGAAAGAGATGAATTATTTGAAAAAAGGAATATTCACAATCTACACTATACAGTTAGATTTTCTCCTACTTAGTATCTTTGGGTGTATCTGTGGCTGTATTTTTACACACTCTTGTAAAGACCAATGGACTAACTTTAAAAAACAAAACAAAATTTGTGAAAAAACACATACACATCATTTCTTAACTAAGCAACTGTTTCTTAAATGATCAGACACTCACCGCACCGATGTTAACATCACCATATATTGTGTTTTCTACCATAATTGTAGTAACTATTGTCCCACCATTCTTCTGGACAATTGTGAAGTTAAGCTGATTAGGGTTCTGAATTAATGGCTGTCCGAATGATGTAGTATTATTATGCTGTCGTTGTGGAAGGTTGTTAGGCTGTTGATTTGTCATGTTTCCAGAATGTGTTTGAACGCTCAGCGTTTGAATGTCACCATCTGTTAAAAAATTAACAATTAAATACACAACCAAAACCATGTAAACATTATAGTAAAGCTTATTGAAGATTGAGAACCATATTGACTACTAACAAAGTAAATTATAAATCTTTTCCTACGTTTGATATTCTTTTTTCGGATTTTTTTCACTATGGACTTGATCCTTTTTAATGCTGTTTTCGCTCCATATTTATTCTGTAGTTCCTCTACTGTGTCTTCCAACCTCCCTGTTGTTCTTCTCCAACTGTGTTAACCAAAGACAAACAGTTAGAAGAATAAAATGTATGTACAATAGCAAAAATAAAGTTAACATAAAATAAACACATTCATACACCAGTTCAAAGTCAATGAAGCGGCTGATGCTGCAGTGTTAGAGCACATGCTGGCCGGTGAACAGACGCACAGCAAGTTAAACCAGAGTTAAAACAATAGTCTATGTTAGGCCAATAACAATAATAGTCTATGTTAGGACAATACTATCTGATAATAGCTGATAACGGTTAAAGTGTGAGATAAGGTGCAAGTAGCTAAACTAAACATTTCATATTTGACAGAAATGTTTTGAGAAATGTTAAACAATGACAAAAATAATCAAACTAATCAACTTTTTTCTAATTTCTTTTTTTCTAAATTGTGATTTAATGTGAGAGGAGAAGAAACACATAACGTGTACATGAATGAATGTGTACAATTTAATAAACATATTTACCTAACATCCATAGCCTTCAGTAAATTAAGGCTAAGTTCCTTTTTGTGGACAAAGTGAACTTTGGAGCGCTTAAAATTATCATTTGGAACTCTTTTATCAAAAAATATGTTGATAATGATTAGTTATGCCAAATGATAGTTTGGCATGCATGGGATTGTTTGTCCATAGGCTAGTGAGAGAGAAATACATTCTACAATGATATAAAAAATATGTCTTCAATAAATGCCGATTTGTTTTTATTCTATTCTTTAATCCACACATAAAATAGGTTTTTTTGTTTTTTTACAATTCAACCTCTGGATACTGCGTCACTCCCACACATTGCATCGTAAGCGCATAATATTACCTGCTCAAGTACTTCTTGATGAGTTTCTTCTGTATTAAACAGCGAATTTTCTCAGTCAGATCGTCGCAAGATCTCAGGAATCCTCTCACACTGCTCGTGTTCACGCGCTCCATCGCTGCACTTGTGTGTATGACTGAACGATTCAAACTTCCATAAAGCGTGCCAAAACAGCAACGCGGAGATGTGACGTCACGTGTAGAGCGGGCGTTCGTAAAAAGCACATCTTTGCATTTCTTCTGAAACACCCTGTTTTGAAATTGTTTAACAATTTTTAACATCACCCCTTCTCAATCTATTGTAGCCTGTCTATTTTCCTTACACTTTTAACACTTATCGAATTGCCGAGTGTGAATGTAATGTTTTGTATGGCGTTTTCTTTACACTTTCCCCCCGGATATCATATTTGTAATATATCTCTTTGGTCATATACGACAGTATTCGCATGAATTGGCTTGATTTGATAAAATCTTCACGTGAGACATTTACATTATATTATTATATCATCCTAGTTTTTAAATAATGCTAAAATGTCCATATAGCGAGAATTTCTGTGATTTCGAATTCGTCGCAACATCCACCCAACACATCCAGAACTTTTCTGAGGATTACGCCGATCGGCTCTTTGCCGTTAAAAAACATGGGTGTTACATCAGGCCATGGCTTTGTCAAGCCTCTTACGACGTCCATTTCATTTTTGAGATTTGTCACACGTTTGGTATCCTGCGCACAATCTTTTTTCATATCACACGCAGCGTCGATGATCCTGTGCATCAAGCCAACCATTTGGCCTCTAAAATGATCTTTAAACATAGAGTCCAGCGCAGCTCTTAAACGACACTCTTTGCCCGTGGCGCACTCACACACCGGAGGATAATTGTACCCCGTATCGCCAGAACTGGACGGGGAGTCGTTCTCCATCAGGTTTTGCGTCGCCATTTTTTCAGCTTTTCGACGAGTCTCCTGAATCTCCTGGAATGTTCCTGGAATCTCCCTTGCGGTGCAATCGTGCGTTAATGCTCGGAAGTTTGTGGGTCAGAAGTTTGCGTCAGGCTCAGACAAACAGGACTTTCAACTTTTGTTGCAGTGGCGCAGCAGTCCGAGGCTAGTAGAGCTAGAGTAGAGCGTGCAATGTTCTGAAATATTTATCAGGCTGGGGTCCACCCACCCCGCTGGAGGGGCTGAATAGGGGTTGTCATCAGGAAAGCCATAAATAACTAGGTCCTGCATAAACAACAAGTCCTGGGTCCAAGTCCTATCCAAGTCCTCCAGAGAGAAGAATAGAATAGAAGAATAGAATAGAATCGGGCATTTATATAGCGCTTTCATATGTACTACTGTACACCCAAAGCGCTTTACAATCATATCAGGGGATCTCTCCTCAACCATCACCAGTGTGCAGCATCCACTTGGATGATGCGACGGCAGCCACAGTACAACGGCGCCAGTGCGCTCACCACACACCGGATATAGGTGGAGAGAGGAGAGAGAGTGATAGAGCCAATTCAATGTAAGGGGATTATTAGGAGAGAAGTTTATTATTTTCACTCAATCCAGTTACAAAATCTGATTAAACATTACATGGGTGAATTGTTCAACATAAGTTCTGTAACACACATTTAGAAAGTAGGATGTATTTCATTTTAGTTTTTCTTCAAACAATGAGACAAAAGTAGCTTTGTATGCACAGATTTTGAGAAAGAGACATCCTTGTCTTTATTTTTAAAAACATAGAACCAGAGAACAGAGAACCTTGTGCGGCATATCCGCATAAAGGGTTAACATATACATTTTAGCATTATTTAAAAACTAGGATGATATAATAATATAATGTAAATGTCTCACGTGAAGATTTTATCAAATCAAGCCAATTCATGCGAATACTGTCGTATATGACCAAAGAGATATATTACAAATATGATATCCGGGGGGAAAGTGTAAAGAAAACGCCATACAAAACATTACATTCACACTCGGCAATTCGATAAGTGTTAAAAGTGTAAGGAAAATAGACAGGCTACAATAGATTGAGAAGGGGTGATGTTAAAAATTGTTAAACAATTTCAAACAGGGTGTTTCAGAAGAAATGCAAAGATGTGCTTTTTACGAACGCCCGCTCTACACGTGACGTCACATCTCCGCGTTGCTGTTTTGGCACGCTTTATGGAAGTTTGAATCGTTCAGTCATACACACAAGTGCAGCGATGGAGCGCGTGAACACGAGCAGTGTGAGAGGATTCCTGAGATCTTGCGACGATCTGACTGAGAAAATTCGCTGTTTAATACAGAAGAAACTCATCAAGAAGTACTTGAGCAGGTAATATTATGCGCTTACGATGCAATGTGTGGGAGTGACGCAGTATCCAGAGGTTGAATTGTAAAAAAACAAAAAAACCTATTTTATGTGTGGATTAAAGAATAGAATAAAAACAAATCGGCATTTATTGAAGACATATTTTTTATATCATTGTAGAATGTATTTCTCTCTCACTAGCCTATGGACAAACAATCCCATGCATGCCAAACTATCATTTGGCATAACTAATCATTATCAACATATTTTTTGATAAAAGAGTTCCAAATGATAATTTTAAGCGCTCCAAAGTTCACTTTGTCCACAAAAAGGAACTTAGCCTTAATTTACTGAAGGCTATGGATGTTAGGTAAATATGTTTATTAAATTGTACACATTCATTCATGTACACGTTATGTGTTTCTTCTCCTCTCACATTAAATCACAATTTAGAAAAAAAGAAATTAGAAAAAAGTTGATTAGTTTGATTATTTTTGTCATTGTTTAACATTTCTCAAAACATTTCTGTCAAATATGAAATGTTTAGTTTAGCTACTTGCACCTTATCTCACACTTTAACCGTTATCAGCTATTATCAGATAGTATTGTCCTAACATAGACTATTATTGTTATTGGCCTAACATAGACTATTGTTTTA